>NC_033800.1:1983834-2003122 GCF_001876935.1 Asparagus officinalis | reverse complement strand
ATTACTTCTTTTGCACCTCCTATCTTGTTCGGGATGATCATGGTTGTTCCGAAAGAATGCTGGAGGCGTAACTTTGTTACATAAGATGACCGAAGCAGCATATACAAATCAGGATTATTATACAATTCTGTTATCACATCATTAAGAGACAGGGAGTACTCCAAATCGTTATTTATTTCAACATCGGCAAGTTGTCAATTACAACCTCCATCTGACGATTGTTCATCGTCAAGATTGATTACAAAGGGTACAATGTCATTTAAAACAAAACCACCATCGTAATCGAATCCGGCTTCAGAATCAGCTTCTTCTCCGCTGTCTGTGCCCTGGGCCGATGGTTCAGTATCGGATTCGTTACCATAAAGGAGAGAATCAGTGAAATAATTCTCATACCCTTTGAATGGTTGCTTATCCGCGACCACCGTCCTAACCTCATTATCAGTGCCGACATATTTCAGACACTGATGGATAGTTGAGGGAATTATAACATTACTATGGATCCAAGGCCGACCCAATAGTAAGTTATATGACGTCTCAGCATCAATCACATAACATGTGACTTCTGTCTTCAAATCTCCCATTTGACACTTTACCCGGATCTTACCCAAGGGTCTTGACCCACTAGTGTTGAATCCGTAGATAACAGTGCCTGTGGACGCCAACTTGCTGACTGGAATACCGAGGAAATGCATCAAGCGAAGCGGCATAATACTCACAGCAGAACCCGAATCTACTTGGATTCGGTTGACTTTGCTGGAGCCGATGTATCCGACGAAGTATAGCGGTCGATCGTGGTTCGAATTCTTCGTCTGCATATCCTCTTTGGTGAAGGTAATGCAAGGAAGGTTTTTGGTCGCTATGTTGCACTGTTGACTCAGTGGTTCTGGCTGTTCAGGCACCGGCTTGATTTGAGTCAGAAACACCTCTGAATTGGCCAAAGCTTCTTGCAAGGCCTCTCTGGTTTCCTTGGATAACCGCAGCAACTCATACAACGTTATCCGTGCTGGAATGTTGGCTAGTTGCGCCATAATATCGAAGCTGCGCGGAGTGTTCGAGCTTTCCGGTTTGTCTCTTCCAATCGGGCGACTGAAACGAGACTGCTTCGGATTCTGAACCTCCTGGGGATTCTTCTCTTCCTTCGATTTATTCACTGGCTGTTGTCGAGCCTCTGCGCCCGGTGTAGGACTCGTAATCACCCCCATCTCTGTGAGAGTTTTGGCTGGTCCCCATTTATTCACCCCCTGTTCACTAGGTGGTGGATAGTTGTAGTAATACTCATTTCCGCTTCGGGTTGCAAAAACTTCTTGCTCTTCTTCAGAGAGCGGAAAAGCTTGTATTCTTTCGTCATCTTCTCTCAGGATAGCAGAGACTCCGCAGCAAGACTTTCCTTTCCCTTTGGACTTCTTCTTGGATGACGACCCGGCCCATTGTTCATCTTCAATCAGGTCGGGGTGAACCCAGAGGATTTCGTCGTTTGGAGCTGTATGTGGTACAAGTCCTTTTTGGCGCTGTCCATGCGGGTCGTCGTTTACTATCTTCATTCCCACTTTGGTGATGCGTTTTGGTTCAAACCACGCCGTGGGCACTGATCCAAAACTGATTGAAACCGCGTTTGCTCCAACATTCTTGGACGGCTTCGGGGTTATGACGCCTACATCAATTAGCGCCTGGATCTTGTCCTTGAGGTGGTAGCACGACTTCGTAGGGTGATGGACCGCTCTTTGGTATGCACAATACCTCGGATCCGTCACTTTGCTAGCCCCTTCTTGATCCACAATCGCTGGCAGCTGAATTTTGTTGTTCTCCAATAGGTACTTAAAGATGCCGGGAACTTCGTCATCTTTGAAGGAGTACACCTTGGGAACCCTCGGCTCTGAAGATTTCTGCTTCTGAGGCCGTTGTTGCCATTGCCCCCGCGCTTGTTGTGGTGCTTGTTGCTGCTACTGTTGTTGCTGCTGCTGGGGTTGCAATTGAAAGGTTTGATTAGCATCAACTGCATTAGCGTGTGCCTTACCTTTCCCCCGTGGGACAAAATTTTGTTGTGGAGCATTCGTCGCCTGTTGACCTCTTTCCGCCTTCTTTCTTCTGAGGAACCGCTCGGCTTGCTCTCCCCGGATCTTCAGATCCTTCCATATCTTGGACGGTGCTGTCCCCATTGCTTCCAACACGTCCAGTGCGAGGTTGTTAGTTTGGAGGATGAATTCCTCTGTGATCGGGTCCCGGCAATTCATCGCCTTGTTCCGGAACCTTTTGACGAAGGTGTCGACTAACTCTCCGTCTTTCTGCTTCTCATCGAGCAATGATCCGATAGATATCTCGGTGTCGTCGTCGAAGAAGTTGGCCAGGAACTTGGTCTCCATGTCATCCCAGCTGTTTACGCTGCCTGGCTTGAGGCGGCGATACCAATCGAAGGCGGCTCCGCGAAGAGTGCCGACGAATGATCGCACCATCAGAGGCTCATTACCAGAGATCACCCCCAAGTGCGATTTGAAGTAAATCAAATGCTGAGTGGGTGAACCCATCCCATTAAACGGCGTGAAGTTAATTAGATTAAACTTCGCCGGATATGGGATCGATTCCCATTCTCTTGGGTATGGGCAAGGAATGCCTGTTTTCTTCGTCTCTTGAGCAGAAATCAATGTATTGATTTTGCTCTCGAGATTTTTAATTTTTAGATTTTCATCTGTGTTTTCACTAGCATTCTCGTTACCACCCCTGCATTGACGGGAGGATTATTGGTATTACGAGCTTCATTCGTATCCTCGTCTTCCAGATTCTCTGGGTTACGACGACTTGGCTCGCCTTGCTGGTTCGTCAATGCCTGGATTTGCTGGTCATGCATTTCTCTCATGTTTTGCATGGCCATCTGCATTTCGAACCTGAAAGTTTCCTGTTGCTTAGCTAAGACGTCTTCAAGCATTTTGGCCACTTGTTCCGCGCTTATCATCAGTGATTCGCGTGGTTGCCCTTCGCTGGATACTGTATTGTCTGAGGCGACCGCGGAGCCGGCATCAGATTCTTCGTCTTCTGACGGGAGTCTTGTTCGAACTCTACCATAGGTTGCCCGCTTGATGGTTCCGGACTACAGACGGGTTCTAGGCCGGGATGCTTTCAGAATTGATTCGAGATTGTCCCGCGCTGACGTCCCTCTGCTGGTCATATTGGTGATGACACTCGGAAATTCTCCGTCTTCAACCACCGTTCTTCTTCGTCTGAAACGCCTAAGCCTTGGTTTTGGCGCTTCGGTACTAAGTCTTTCGAAAACTGAAACTCGTTCGGGGACCGCCTTGATGCAGCTGCATTCAGACAATACTGCCCGAATAAGTTTGGAACAGGGGCAATGAGTTTCCTGTTCTCAGGGACTCCTTTTCCTGGTTTTATTCGTACCCCCAGCACGATAGTACAACTCGTCTGTTTGACGATCGGAGTAACCTATCGTGTGTTGGCATGACTTCTCAGGTATAACATTATCGTCATCAGACGATAATGTTTCCTTCTGAGGGGGAATTGCCTCCTTAGGGCTTTCAAAAGTCACGCGCCTCGAAACATGCCTTTTTGGGCGTGAGTTCTCGGCGGGCTCCTGGACTTCAATGCGCAAGTTGGTGCGCATGACTGCCCTGGTCTCTTTGTCATGTTGGAGGTGACGGCGACCCCCAGCATGTTGCGTCGTCCGGGGCTTCTTCATCGGGCCCAAACGATCTTGGACAGGAGCTTTGCCTCTCTCGTCGGGAATCGGACCGAGGCGCTCCAAGACTGGTTTCTTTCTTTGGGACGATTCTGCATGATCTCTCGGAGAAGCTGCTGGAATTATCGGCGATATGGGTTGTTTCGCCGGTGGTTGAATTTTGGTAGGAGGCTGCTTCGGCCTCCACACTTGGCGGGTTGTTGGCGGCTTCTTGGCCACTCTTCCTTTCTTCAACTCCTCGGCTTTCTGCACGAGGATTCTTGCTTGTGCAAGCAATACGTGATGTTTGTGAATCCGCTCTTCGAGTGTCGAACGGTTCCGTTTGACCCGGATCCATTCGCTCGTCGGCGGCTTGGAGGAACCGCCATTCTTCAGTTGTTGAGGCTGTTTGCCTCTCCTATTCTTCAGATCCGCGTTGTAGCGGACCCCGTCCGTGGACTCCATCGCTTTGGCGAATAGCCGCGCAAGGCGTTGTCGTCGCCTCTAGCGGGCTCTCTTCGAGAGAGTCACAACGCCTTCAATAGTGGAAGCGTTGACGAGAACAGGTTTGAATTTCACTTTATCGTCAATCGAGGTACGTTTATAATTGTAATTCCGGTTCTGAGGGGAAATTGCCTCCCTTAGGCTTTCAATAAGTCACGCGCCCTCCGAAATCATGCTTTGGCGGAGTTCTCGCGGGCTCCTGGGACAGTTTCCAATTGCGCAAGTTGGGTGGCAATGTGTGGCGAATACTGTCGCCGAGGGGTTGACTCGCGCTCTTTTGTCTCTTTGTCACGTTGTGACTGTGACAGCGCCGCGGCAGCATGTGGCGTTCGCCGGCGGAGCGGTTTGACTTCTCATCGTGTCCCAACGATCTGTGTCTTGGACAGGGGGAGCTTTGGTGGCCTTTGCGTATCGCCCGGTTTGGGGTCGGGAGATTATTGTCGGACGAATTTGGCGCTCCAAGACTGGGTTTCTTTCTTCTGTTGACTGGGGATTTGGCTGCGATGATCTCGTCGAGAAGGTTCGGTGTCTGAATATCGCGCGATATGGTTGTTTCGCCGTTTTGGTTTGTAAAGTAATCTTTTGGATGCTAGGGTCTTGGCTCCTGGCGGCCTCCACACTTGCGGTTGTTGCGGCTTCTTGCCACTCTTCCTTTCTCAACTCCTTCGTGTTTTGCTTGTTCTTGTCACTGATTTGGATCTTGCTATGGCGAGCAATTCACGGGTGATGTGTGTTGGAATTACCCTGCGATTCGAAGCTGTCGAGATCAGGTTCCGTTGTGAATCGCCGCGATCCATTTCGCTTTGTCGTCGGCGGCTTTGGGAGGACCCGCGACAATTAATCTTATGATCTGTGCAGCTCTTTATGGAGCTTGCTGTTGGCCTCTCGTCTATTTTCCAAATTCTGCGTTGATAGCGTGATCCCTGTCCGTAGAGCGTTCCATACAGGTCTTGGATGATGCTCCTATTTTGCTCATAAGGCGTTGACGTGTCTGCTTCTGGGCGTTGCTTTCTTCGAGAGTCCACATTTTACGCCTGGTTCATGTGTTGGAGAGCCGTTGACGAGAAACAGGTTTGACCTCGTTGGACGTCGGTGGATCACAGAATTTTCTCCCTGACGCAACTTTCAGCGTCACATAAAGGAGTGCGGCATTGAACCGGGGTGAGAGCGCGTTGAGATTCAGTACTTCTTCAAACCAACGTAGCCTTTCTATACTGGAGGTAGAATCGTGAGTTCTTAGACTTAGCGCGGCGGAGGGTAGATCGTCGGACGAAGGAAAAGGTATTGCCTCACGAAACATTTGGCCCTGGTCGAATTCTATATCTCGATCCTCCCCTCGAGCCGGTCAGGAGTTCCGAGTTAATCGCGTGCTGCGCGTGACGATTCTCGGCAGCGAGATCGTTGGCTCACTGTGGTCGCCCAGATTGTTCGCCTCTAGTGAAAATTGTGGTGTTCAAGTTGAAGTCATCTGTACATAACTCCTTGAATAACTATAAGTTTATGGAGTTAGCAAAAGATCTCGCTGTCCTTTTTTTTTTAGAGATCCGGGTTACACAAAACGAAATGCAAGAAAATAAAAAGATTACAAGATCATCACTTTCTCCTCGTTTTGAATCAAATCAACTGAGCTCATCTGGGTTTTGCGGGGTCCGCGGCTTTGCGCCATGATTCATTGGGTGTTGGTTCGTGTGCGCGGACGCGCGGGTAACTCTCGAATCACCACGCGATCTAGATTCCATTGGATCTACACGATTTGGACTGCTATTTATTGCGGCGTACAGGCAAGGAATAATAGCCGGGAGCATAGTTCACCAAGGAAATATAATCGTCCAAAATCTCTGGGATTTCAAAGGCCAAGCTTCTGAATACGCAGCGTAGTGTCAGTTTCGCTGTAGATGCTGGAGTTATTCGTGATTTTTATTACCTCTCGAACACCTGGCCGTTTTGTGACGTGGAACGCTCGCGCTCGAGAGATCACGATTATAGAATAGCTTCGAAGTCCTCCCAGTCTTCAAAATCTCCAGCGCAGGCTCGATCTTCCAAAATTCGGCGACAGAAGTTTCGGCTCTCAAAGTTCCAACGCTTTGAAATTGAAAAAGGGGGGCCTATTTTATAGGCTCCTTATACTGTACGGTGTAGCCCAGGCTATCTGGCAACAAATCTTGCGCGGCCACCTCAGTGTGGGCTCGGGCTTGGTGGAAGACAGCTTTGGCCGAGTCACCCTGAGGTGGCTCGGCTCAGGCCGAGCCCCCCCTTGGTGTTGGGTTCTGTCGTGTTTTCGTCCTTCGGTTCTGTCCGTGATTTGGTTGATTCAGACTCTGGTTCGTTGATCTGATTTGGCAGTAAGTCGGATTCCTGATTTGGCAGTAAACCCACTTCTGAGTTTGAGTCCGAAACCGATCTTGATTCGATCGTGATTCGTCCGAGTCCGCTCTTGTTTGGATGACTCGTTGATTCCCCGAACTGTTAGCTTGATCCCACACGCGAATGGATGTATTCCGTTGCTTGCGTGCGATTCGTCAACCTCGTCGCCTCGTTGGTTCGTCGGTTTGTGCCGAGCTATGCTAAGGGACCTATAAGCAATTTTACATGCCTACAGCGGGCTTTTAGCCTTTGAAGTTCGGAGTTAGCAGATTTCTGAGAATCACGCCATGCCTGCAATCTCAAGTCCATTCGAGGAGCAATATAAGAAGGCGCGCCATTAACACGAAGATTCTGCAAATGTTCAACGTTTTGTTTAAGGTCGGCTAAGTAAGCTTCGATCGAGTCGGATAGTTCAGTGTATCCATATTCTCTAATGCCTGATACATGGCGATCGAGAGATTTCCTAAATGTTTGAAAGGTGAGCCTTTAAGGAGAATTCGATCGACCATGGTGTTTAAGAAAGTGACGAAACTTTGGACATCAGCGCAAATGACAGCTTTGTTCGGATCCTCATCTGCCAATAAAGCTCGGATACGATCGGACAGTGATAAAGGAGGATCTACAAAAAGAACAAATAGGATAAGTATAAGGTATGTACGCTCACATATAGCAACGAACGGAAACATATCAAGTTCACTGGAAGACTTCACAACTGGGTTACCTTGGCTTGTCGATGCTGTAGCAGACTCTACAACAACCGGAATTTGTTCACGAATAACGCTTGTTGGTTGAATCACTCCATCAGACGGTTGTTCACCTGAAGTCTCCAACGGCTTCGGGTCCAGATCGACGGATCCTTGAGAAACAAATTCTATGAACAAGAAAAAGATGAATAAACGCTCTACAAGTATGAATCCGACTACGAAACATATTAAAGACGAAACGTACCAAGCTGAGCAGAAGTTGTAGTAAGTTGCTCTTCCATGGTAGCCTTCGACCCTCCAACTTTATGAACAACTAGAGTCGGATCAGAAGTCGCAACAGGCTTAGCTTCGACAGCGTCAGAATTCGGAGGAATAATAGCTGACGGTTCAACTCCAGCCGGGGGACCTGTCAAAAGCAGGAAACCTAGGCCTTCAGGTTGATCGCATGCACCAATGATAGTAGACGCATCAACTTCATTCGTTGGTCCTGCGTCTAAAGTTCTTATTTAGTCATTAAAATAAGAAATAAGAGCTTAATTGAAGACTTAATTTTGAAAGCACATACCCTCTGACGTGCCTACTTCAGTGGAACTAACTCTAGCAGTTGGTCCTATGGTAGTAACCGGATCTTGATCTGACAGCAGATCAGAGATGCGTTGATGATCATCTTCGGAGATATCGAGATTAAAATCATGTTCGCTGAAATCGCCGGTCATCGCATCATGAGTAATTTCCTGCTCTCTTGGCTCATTCGCAGAAATGTCTACAAAGCAAAAAGATCCATCAGTACACATACAAAGATATGAAGAAACTAAAGCGAATAAAACTAAGGTTACCTTCAATGATAGTTGTGGGATCAACAGCGCTACTACTCGCACCCACCTCCTTTAGTTTAACTAAAAGAAGATAAAGCGCACAAGTTAGTAGAAGAGGAATATGTTCCGATTCACTTATTTCCCAAAAGTGTCCTCCAAAGGAGAAAGCATTTGTACCTGTCTCAGTGTTTGGCGAGGTCGATGCGGTAACTGGAGTAGAGGTGGTGTCCATGCCGACGGGTTCTTCACTCATCGCTCCGTGTACTTGTTGAGTGAAGCTTGGTTCATCAACATTCATCAAGCCAGGGGAGGAAGACTCGGGCATAATTTCACCTTCTTCTTCTAGCTCACCTACGACAGCCAAAGAATAAATAAGATTTTATATTCGAAGATAAGATAGTGAAAAAGAGATGAGACTCACCTACGACAGCCAAAGAATAAATAAGATTTTATATTCGAAGATAAGATAGTGAAAAAGAGATGAGAATGAGATTTTACCTCCCTCGTCAACCGGAAGATCTTGGGTAAACTCCTCTTCGAACAATGGGGGAAGTTTATGTTGTCGATGGGCAATCTTCTTAATCCTCTTCGATACGTGAGTATCTCTGGGAACCTCAGAACTCTCGTGATGAAATTTTGTACGCAGTTCAGTTCCGTGAGAAGGTTGAGGTTGAGCTTCAGAAGAAATGGGAGATCGGGGTCTTTTCCTGCGAATAAGTGACTGAACATCCTCATCATCATCATCTTCTTCTTCTTCCAAGACAGGCCATCTGACGGTCATCTTATTAGAAGATGATAAAGGAATATTCTTCTCCTTTATTTGAATACCCTTGGAAGGAGCACCCGGTGATTGGGGTGATGAAGCTCGACGAGTTCTGTGTGCGACAGGAGAAAGAGGAATATTAGCTTCTGTTTCATCTCCGGTCTTATCCTCCTCACTAGATGTTTCAAATTCGTCACTCTCTTCGGAATCAGCTATCTGCTTTCCTTTACGGGAAGATGTAGCGGGTCCCTTTCCTCTCCTAGAAGGTATAACTCGATGGACTACGGCTTCCGCTTCTAACTCAGAAATCTTTTTCTTTGTAACGGGCATGTTGGCATCTAATAACCACCGACAACAGAGAAAAGTTGTATGAAGTTCGGGTTCAGCAACGGGTAAGCTAAATTGAACTTTTGTACAACCAACAACATTCCAGAACCAAGCTCGCACTCTGTCAATAAGGCCTCCGCAGGTCGTTAGCCATTTGTTGGGATTCCCAATATATAGTTGGTCGTAGCCGAATTGTCACGCAAATCGGTAAGGAAAGTAAGGCTCGATTCAGCATATGTTTCTTGACCGGAAAACATTATAACCTGGTCGGATATTCATAAGCCAATGGAAGCTACCCATGTTGAGAGAAGTCTTGCTAACTCTAGGCATTTCCTCATCAATGAGCATGTCACTATGTGCACCAGGAAATCGAGGAAAACATGTATAAAACTTCCAACACTTAGCGTTCCTGAACTGCCTCACTATGTCAGACCATTGCCGGGAGGGGCTTAACCATTTACACCCTTCTAAGAGTTGTAGTAGAGGAATTTTAGGATCAGAATGGTCCGGAGCTGACATCATGTCGGGTCGATGGAGGACCAGCCACGCCATTAAATACGTGTATGGTAGTTCGACCCGTGACATAGGAATCTTGCTCGAAGGATGGGCATCCACCTTTGTGAAAGTTCTGGCTAAGTTACGTAGGCCACTATGAATGTCAGCGATCATGGCCGATAGCAAAGATAATCTTCCTCCGATGACTAGTTGGACGGCAGGAAAAAGAACCTCAAGAGGAAGTGCATCTGAAGATTGATGAGGTACCACACATTTTTTTAACCAAATCGCCAAATAGCCGGCGAGAAGGGTCTCAGGCTTCATCCTTTTCATAGCCTGCCACAAGAAAGTTCTGAATTTGGTACCACTTGGAAAACCATATTCGGACGATCCGATGGTGTAGGATTGAGCATCGATCTTCACAATCAACTTGTTGACATCAGAAGGAGTCAATGTAGGTGATTCACAAACTGCTTCGCCAGTTGAACTCTCAAGATTCTAGAATAAATAGTCAGCAAATTGCTTTAGACTGACTTGAACAGCTTTCTTGCTCTTCACCCCAATCCTTGCTATCGCCGTCTGATAATGACAAGTTAACTCCCAAAGGATGTCAGGTGTAGCGGAACCAGCCCTCTTCATCCTCATAAGCTGACGATTGGTGGGAAAATATTCTTGGTACGGAGTGTTCCCTATTGGTAATCCTGAGACCTTCATCATCTCATGAAGCGGGAGCCCTAATTCTCCATACTTGGTGAGGAATGTATTCGTATCCGGGTTATAAGACTCGAATAGAGCAAGGAAATGATCCACACTTATCGGGAGACCGTACATACTAGCTCGAATCAGGATATCTAATCCAATGTTAGCTAACTCTTGACCCCAACGGCTAACCACATAATTGGTCATCCTAGACCACCATTTGTCTGTGAGAGAGTGAACCCAACCGAAACACCTGAACTTCTTGAGGGGAAATTCTCTGCCGATGCAAGCGAGTTGATTCTTTACTGTGTTCGCCCTTATCATCAATTCGTCGTGAGGTCTTGATTCTTTACTGTGTTCGCCCTTATCATCAATTCGTCGTGAGGTCCACCATCTGGCCCAAGGACCCCTGGGTGAAGACCACGGATAGTATGACAATCGCTAGACCCAGGAGCACTGATATCCCTACCAATGAACCCACAATGAATGCGTTCATGGTCGTCTGTCAAATGCTAGGACATCTTCCTCGAAACTACTAAATTTCATAGTTGTAAGATTGAGTAGTGTCGAGAAAGCGGAGGAAGAAACAGAATATCCCCATGATACTCATTCATCCAAGCCTCGGGACCACAGCAAAGGGTGTTTGGGTATTCAACTGAGTCCCCAAACAAGTAATCAGGCTTCCTTAGCGGTTCGGTCAAATCTCGGGTGGATGAGAGTCAGTAAGCAATTGGAGCAATATGCGATGACTCCCCTCGTAAATCAGCCTAGGGATGCTATCGTCACAACCCTCAATGAACTGACGGGCCTCTCTGACCAGAAAATCGCCGTTGAAAGAAGCGTGAAGAATACCACTCTGGCCTGGATCTTCTCTATTAGAAAAAGCGACAGAAGGAAAATGCACTGCAAACGAAGATGATACGAGGTTGAATAAAAGAGGCTAAGAGAACAAATTTGTTGTTCTGAGCGGCCGCGACAGTGTTCACTGCCGCGTGTTACCACGGCAGTGTTTGCTGCCGCACTTAGCCGCGGCATTACATGCTGCAGCGGTAACTGAGCAGCGGCTTTTGGCTTCGAAAAGCCATGAGTTTGAGCCAAACTCGTATTTCAGCCGTAGTACATGTCTTGATTAAACAAGATATGTGTTTTATAGTGTCAATCCTCTCGAAGGAGGACGTCAACTCTTCCCGAATGACTCTCAAAGGAGACAAACGAGGTTATATACACAAATTTATCAGTTTTGGACAGAGAAAAGTTGAAAAAGCTACCTCCAAATGATATAGCAGTGGCCTCCATCTCCTCTGACGCTTGGGCTACGGATTTAACCTTGGAAACACAAGATCTCTTAGGAGACATGATGGAATCAACCTAGAAACAAGGAAAATTAGGGTTTAGAGATGAGATCTCGAATTAAATAGCAAAATAAATACAAAATACAAGAGATAGGGTTCGGTTTTACCAGAAAACGAAGAGAATCGAGCCTGAGTGTCAAAGAATCGAGAGAAGCTTGAAAATCAAGGAACACCCGAAACCCTAGATCTTGCTCGAACAGAATCACCAAAATATGAAGAGGTGAGGAAGAGAAAAGCCAAAGGGTAATTTTTATAAGGTATTTGAGAAGGATTCGAACTCAAAACAGCGGGGAAGAATGACCCAAAAAAAAAGCCCAACACTTGATCGCGGCAGTAGACGCTGACGCGCATTAGCGCGTCAGTCTACGCTGAAGCGCATTAGCACGTCAGTAGACACTGATGCACATTAGCACAACAGCAGACACTGACGCGCAAAAGCATCACATGCACACAGTGATTCCAAGTGTATTCGCATATGTATACTTCCCATTGTATTTGGAATGCATACCCAAAAACTCCAATGAGTATATGAGTATAAACTGCATCTCCCTGAACCTCCCAACGGGTATATGAGCTTAAACTATTTCCCAGACACTCCGATGAGTATATGAGTATAAACTGCATCTCCTTGAACCTCCCAACGGGTATATGAGGTTAAACTATTTCTCGGACACTCCGATGAGTATATGAGTATAAACTGCATCTCCTTGAACCTCCTAACGGGTATACGAGGTTAAACTATTTCCCAAACACTCCAATAAAGTATATGAGTATAAACTATTCCTTCGCTAGCTCTAATTTAAGACTTCAGCAACGGTCAAGCGATAAACGCAGCACCGGAAGAATTTTAGCTATTCTACAAAGCACTGAGTAGACTAAAAGATGAAGAAGTCAGGAATTAAAGCTGTTCATAGATTCTTCTACGTAATCTCCTCAACTGAGTACTGAAGAGATTGTAAGTAAAACTTATCTTATCCAAAGCATCCCAGACTCCTCTCTAAAAGATCGAGTCTGAGATACTTGGAGGGGGTATCTGTAGGTGTCAAAAAAATACTTACAGACATCCAAATACTACTCAAGACAAAGAGAAGATGATAAACGCCATTATCTTAGTCAGAGGGGATCATTCAAAAGAAGCGAAATAATATAGAAGAACATTATGCACACCAACGACAAAATACACTGACAGGCGACATACATAGGCACGGCAGCTCATGGTGATGCGCTTAAGGCGTGGCAGCTCGTGGTGATGCGCCTAAGGCGCGACAGCCCGTGGTGATGCGCCTAAGGCGCAGCAGCCCGTGGTGACGCGCCTAAGACGCGGCAGCAAAGGGTGACGCGCAAACATAGTGGACTTTTATGTAAATTGTTGGTAATTTTTAAGATCTCTTGAAGGTCCACGTGGCAGCATATCAGAAAGAGAATGTGTACTGACGTGGATAAGCAGTTAAACCACGAAAAAAGTGGTTAAAAGTCGTGGGAGAACGGTTTTAAACATGTTGGAACGTGGCAGAAACCGTCTCTTTGGCCGCGCCAGCCTACACTAACGCGCTAATAGCCGCGGCAGCGTAGACTGACGCGCCCAAAGAGCCTACACTCGATTAGTTATTTCACCTCCATTTCCACTGTTGTGCACTCCTATCCCTATAAATACCTCCCTAGACACAAAACAAAAGACAGAGAGCAGATTGGAGCATAGAGACTTGGGGTTTTGGTGATTTTGAGGAAAAGAAAGAGAGTTTTCACCTTTCTTAAACAGCATTTGGTGATTCCTAGAGATCTAAGCTCAGACTTGATCTTTGGAAGAGTGAACATCTTACATCGATAAGATATTCACTTCAAATTCCTACTTCGATAAACGAAGGAAGAATCTCTAAACCCCTTCACAATCTGTGATTTGGTGGTCAATCTCTAAACCCCTTCACAATCTGTGATTTGGTGGTCCACGAGTCAAAGCACTCCCGGCATAGGCAAAGTCCCACAAAACAGGAGTCGATAAATGATTTCTGTGTTATTTTCCAGTAGAGTTGTAATTTGCTTATTTTTCATTGTAATTATCTGTAAACGATTTAAGTTTTAATGAAATCGATAATGAAAATAACTTTAGACGAAAACAGTGGCGAATCTACCTTTTGAAACTTAGCCTTGTCAACGACGATATGAGCCATCAAGATCAGGAGTTCTTTGATGGTCTCTTGCTGGGACTTGAGCATGGCCTACTGCTCATCAAGTTTCTTCATGAGATCATCAGAGTTCCCCTTATGTAAGCAGAGCTCTCATGTTCTTCAAAAGAGCTAGAGGATTATGATTTTGCGATGGCTTAAAGTTCATTGTCAGACTCAATTCCTTTAGCCAACCTTTGATAGTTGACGGAGGGTATGACTCCCCTTTGAGTCTGAGTGTTTTGGTAGATTCCCTCCAACTCACTCAGGATCTCTTTGACACTAGGAAACTAGTTTGTCTCTGACTCATCGAAGCTAGGGATTGATGATTTCCCTTTACCCACCATATTGATAGTGACTCCAGAGTATTCATCATCTGAAGTCTTCTTCTTATAAGAACATCGTCGCTTATTGGGCAAAACAATGTTCATCTGTCGGTCGAATACCGACGGTTTTGGTGTAGGTGCACAACATTGGCACCCTGAGAGGATTGCAGAAATTAGTTATTCACATGAGCATGAATGAACGACTTGTTGCACTGGTCTTTCTCTCGATAAGAACTCTCTTAAGTTCATCGCAGGGACTCTAGAAGAGTTACCTACCGATCGTGAGGTTAGAATTCCCTGTCTACCATTCGACGGGATTGGCTCCTGATGAACATGAACCTTAAATCCATTAGTCCTTTTGAATGTAACGTATCACATCACGTTTTGTATTAGAAGCGCAAGGGTCGCGTTTGAACATTAAAACACGAGGGTCGCATTTTGGTTGAGCAATGCGAGCCTGAGGTATGCATTCAACACGACCTTGAGGTCCGTGTTTTGGTTGTAAAATGCGCAACTGAGGGTTACATTCAGCCTGGCTCACGCGAGGCTTGTGTTTGGGCACATCAACATGAGGCTCGCGTTCTAAAGTAGAAACGCGAAGCTCAGGTTCACGTTGAGGCTCACAAACATGAATCTCACGTTGATTGAAGGATCGGTTTTCTCGGAGTTGTGCTCGTCGTAGGGATCTTCTTCTTCGTCGAGCAACGTTCTTCATCGCCTGATTTAAGGCTTTTGTAGCGACATCACCATCTGTACTGATCAGGTTAGTCGTAGCAATGAGCCTCTTGTGACCCGATGTATTTTGTTTAGGCACAAGTGTAAAGTCTCTAACTCGGTTAACGAGTTTAGTTGGATTATGGCCTTCTTCTTCAGAGGACGGACTGTCTAAACAGTCTAATCCAAGGGAGAGACACTCCTTTGATGAGTCGGTCATGTGTGGAACCTTAGTCTCTTTAGAGACTTTACGGATCTTACGCATAGCCTTTGGGCTAAGGGATCCGAAGGAGAGAAACTCCACATACTTATCTTGATCAAACTCTACGATCAGAGTTACCTACCATATTGATAGTGACTCCAGAGTATTCATCCTCTGAAGTCTTCTTCTTATAAGAACATCGTCGCTTATTGGGCAAAACAATGTTCATCTGTCGGTCGAATACCGACGGTTTTGGTTTAGGTGCACAACATTGGCACCCTGAGAGGATTGCAGAAATTAGTCATTCACATGAGCATGAATGAACGACTTGTTGCACTGGTCTTTCTCTCGATAAGAACTCTCTTAAGTTCATCGCAGGGACTCTAGAAGAGTTACCTACGTTGCACTGGTCTTTCTCTCGATAAGAACTCTCTTAAGTTCATCGCAGGGACTCTAGAAGAGTTACCTACGGATCGTGAGGTTAGAATTCCCTGTCTACCATTCGACGAGATTGGCTCCTAATGAACATGAACCTTAAAACCATTGGTCCTTTTGAATGTAACGTATCACATCACGTTTTGTATTAGAAGCGCAAGGGTCGCGTTTGAACATTAAAACACGAGGGTCGCATTTTGGTTGAGCAATGCGAGCCTGAGGTATGCATTCAACACGACCTTGAGGTCCGTGTTTTGGTTGTAAAATGCGCAACTGAGGGTCACATTCAGCCTGGCTCACGCGAGGCTCGTGTTTGGGCACATCAACATGAGTCTCGCATTCTAAAGTAGAAACGCGAAGCTCAGGTTCACGTTGAGGCTCACAAACATGAATCTCGTGTTGATTGAAGGATCGGTTTTCTCGGAGTTGTGCTCGTCGTAGGGATCTTCTTCTTTGTCAAGCAACGTTTTTCATCGCCTGATTTAAGGCTTTTGTAGCGACATCACCATCTGTACTGATCAGGTTAGTCGTAGCAATGAGCCTCTTGTGACCCGATGTATTTTTTTTAGGCACAAGTGTAAAGTCTCTAACTCGGTTAACGAGTTTAGTTGGATTATGGCCTTCTTCTTCAGAGGACGGACTGTCTAAACAGTCTAATCCAAGGGAGAGACACTCCTTTGATGAGTCGGTCATGTGTGGAACCTTAGTCTCTTTAGAGACTTTACGGATCTTACGCATAGCCTTTGGACTAAGGGATCCGAAGGAGAGAAACTTCACATACTTATCTTGATCGAAGTCTACGATCAGAGTTACCTACCATATTGATAGTGACTCCAGAGTATTCATCCTCTTAAGTCTTCTTCTTATAAGAACATCGTCGCTTATTGGGCAAAACAATGTTCATCTGTCGGTCGAATACCGACGGTTTTGGTGTAGGTGCACAACATTGGCACCCTGAGAGGATTGCAGAAATTAGTCATTCACATGAGCATGAATGAACGACTTGTTGCACTGGTCTTTCTCTCGATAAGAACTCTATTAAGTTCATCGCAGGGACTCTAGAAGAGTTACCTACCGATCGTGAGGTTAGAATTCCATGTCTACCATTCGACGAGATTGGCTCCTGATGAACATGAACCTTAAATCCATTGGTCCTTTTGAATGTAACGTATCACATCACGTTTTGTATTAGAAGCGCAAGGGTCGCGTTTGAACATTAAAACACGAGGGTCGCATTTTGGTTGAGCAATGCGAGCCTGAGGTATGCATTCAACACGACCTTGAGGTTCGTGTTTTGGTTGTAAAATGCGCAACTGAGGGTCACATTCAGCCTGGCTCACGCGAGGCTCGTGTTTGGGCACATCAACATGAGGCTCGCATTCTAAAGTAGAAACGCGAAGCTCAGGTTCACGTTGAGGCTCACAAACATGAATCTCGCGTTGATTGAAGGATCGGTTTTCTCGGAGTTATGCTCGTCATAGGGATCTTCTTCTTCGTCGAGCAACGTTCTTCATCGCCTGATTTAAGGATTTTGTAGCGACATCACCATCTGTACTGATCAGGTTAGTCGTAGCAATGAGCCTCTTGTGACCCGATGTATTTTGTTTAGGCACGAGTGTAAAGTCTCTAACTCGGTTAACGAGTTTAGTTGGATTATGGCCTTCTTCTTCAGAGGACGGACTGTCTAAACAGTCTAATCCAAGGGAGAGACACTCCTTTGATGAGTCGGTCATGGGTGGAACCTTAGTCTCTTTAGAGACTTTATGGATCTTACGCATAGCCTTTGGGCTAAGGGATCCGAAGGAGAGAAACTCCACATACTTATCTTGATCGAACTCTAGGATCAGAGTTTCGATTGTAGTTCCAGCGAGGTTGGTGTCGGATTGCACCACCACTTCTTCATCGGTGAAAAAGCTATTCCCCAGCAGAGTTTCCATCTTTTTTTGCGGGAAAAATGCAAGAAAATTGAGAAGTAAACTTGTATTAATCTCCCTAACTAACTTAGGAAGAGAATGAATACAATCTTTCTTTACAACATCTCTCTAACTGACTTAAAAAAAGAAATTATAACTTTTCTTATTGGTTTCCCGATTTACAAAAGAGAAAATGAATCAACAAAGATTCTTCCCTTTGTTTAAAACTGAGTTCTTCTTGATGACGATGGGAGTTTGAATCTTGTATCTCGTTGACGATCTGAGCACTTTGCTTCCTGGAATGTTGTCTATTCCTATTGACTTGTCGTCGGGAAGAATTTGCGAGACAAGTTTAGAACTCTTAATGAGTTTGAGAACTCTGTTAAAAAAGTTAATTTCACAAAGGAAGTCAATCCTTTTACTGAAATAAGTCTTTGGCCGATCTCCAAGTTCTTCAACCTAAAATGATTCAAAAGCCAAGGCAAAAGTTTCAACAAAAGCCAACAACAAAAGCTCACAAGGCTCTTAAAATTTTTCGACCCTTTTTCAGCTGTAAACACAACTATTTATAGGGTCTAAAGGTGTAACTGACCCCTTAAATCACTCCTTAATGGAGGTTTAATGCCCTCATTACGTACAAAATGGTTTTGGAACTGTTTAAAACGTGTTTAAAGTGGTCAAACGCGAGGTTCCCGTTTAAAAGTGACCTTTGCGTTCAGCATATGAAACGCGGAGGCGAGCTCTGCGTTTGAATCTTGAAACGCGGAAATGAGCTCCGCATTTGAAGCTTTGAACGCCGAGGTGAGCCTCGTATTTTGGAATTAAAACGCGGGGATGACCCTCGCTTTTTAGTTTGAAGAGATCGTCAATTTGTAATATCTTTTTCAAGTCCTGCAAAGATCGTCGTCTTGTAGTCCTTGCATTTGGCTCTTTGGAATGTGAGAGTCGTACATTTACAACATACAACTCTCGTATGTTGTCGTGAAGGTTGTCGAATAGTAACATTCATTGGTTGTTATGAAAGTCGTCATAATGTAACTTTCGTCTGTTGATGTGAAGGTCGTCATATTGTTGTGAGAGTCGTCAGATTGTAACTCTCATATGTTGATGTGAAAGTCGTCAGATTGGAACTTTCATCATCAGTGCTTTATGGGGACCAACTATATGCAGTAATTTTTTGACAGCCTACAGGAGTTTCATGAACTTTTCCAGTACTTTTATATACTTATGTGGATGCCTTTATCTTATAAAAGTATACTAGAGTTAGCATTAATCTTTAATTTATAATTTTTTATGAAGTTTATCAATGATTAGGAACAAAACTTCATATTATTTTTTGTATCATTTTAGCATACTTTTAATCAATCATTTTGCATTATTGGTTTTAAATATTCACCTTCCTTGTATAAAACTGTTTCAGTATTTTCCACTTTTGCAGCACCGTACTTTCTCAAGTAAAGCTTGGTTTCATATTAGTCAAAATAATGTGAAAGTTTAAATTAGCTTTAAATTATATTTGTTTTTTCTGTCAATTCAAATATCAACATGAAAATTTAAATTGGGTATAGCCCATTTAAACAAGCATCAAAGTAAATAAATAATCGTAATAATAAAGTGATATAAAAGTAAGCATAAACTATTAAAGTGGAACTGATGAATAATTTTTAGTTAGAAAATAAGTCAAACATATTTAATCATGATACTTAACCACATACATTGCACGTGTATAAAACGTAGTAATATAAATAACACCATGACCCCTTTTTCCCCTTTATTTTCTTATAAATTCATGTGAGCTCAACACTTGGTGAAGCATATACAAACAGCTCCAAAATGGGTATCCACAAAT
>NC_033800.1:1950649-1983796 GCF_001876935.1 Asparagus officinalis | reverse complement strand
GTACGTGCAGACATAATTGAGTTAATCTTGTCATGACTCGTCTGCTGCCTAAAGAGGTGGGGGGAAAAGAGCGTAGCAGCTTATTCCTAAAACTTTTATTCTGCGTGGTTCAAAATTGGCAGAAAAATAAACCGACTAAGAGGGTGGGGTTTCTTTTCCATCTCCTTTCAAATCTCTATACGATTGCATTTGATGCTCCATCGGGCAACTTTTAATTTTCTCAATTATTATATTTTAATTTTTACATGACCAGCTTGGCGACCGCATTAATCTAGATTAACCGAGATTAATTTTTGTAAGTAATAAATTAGTGATGATACAGTACTTTTGAAGTTGTTAGAATATAAAAATGTAACCCTTAATGCTAACAATTTACCACCACTTCATAGATTGTTGGCAACATGGATTTTTACAAGGATTTTAAATAAAATTAATCTCGCTATCTGAATCCATATTGTGTATGCATGTTTGAACATGAAACTATTTATCCTTAGATTCCACGGCATGTTGCGGTTTGAACATGAAACTATTAGATCTAAACCAAAACTTGAGATCTAAAACCATATAGCCATGATTAATTCAAAGAGATTAACAAGAATCATAGATGAGCGGAAGCTTATACCTGAATCCATGGATGAACCTTGAGATGGGTTTTGGATCTTCTAACCTTAGGGTTTCTCTAAATCCGAATTTCTCTAGCTAGATGGGGGTGTAGAGAATTAGAGAATGTAACCCTAAGTTAGGGACCATAACCCCTTATTTATAGATGTTGTACTTTTGTAATTTAGCCCCTCAATAAATCACAATTACAACCTGGTATCTGCACATATAACCCCATGACTTATTTAAATACCCAATTAACCCAAATTAATTGATCACTTTAGTGGGTTATCCTGAAAGATAGCAATACACATTGATTAATCATATGTGCCCACAAATAGATTTATTAGATTAAATCCAACAATCTCCCATTTGGGCACCATATGATTCCTTAAATTGTGTATAACCTTATGAGCTCAAAAATTGCTATCACTGAAAAGGTATTTCCGAACAATCTCGTCCATTGACTATATCAATATAGGATCAAAGCGGCCTTCGTCACATTTATCGTGACTCGACCCATCAATGGTCACATATACCAATACAATCAAACGACATAGATCAATCATGGATGTGTAGCATGAAAATTACATGCAATGTGATCAGTAAATGTCTATTTTCAACTGGTCCTCCTTAGTGAGGTCAAAACCAAACATAATGTAACAGAGTGTCTTAACTGAATACTTTATTCTGATCAGACAATACAACCAAACATAATGCACCATAATTACAAACTGTTAGACCCTAGAGGGGGGTGATTAGGGTCTTATGCTAATCTAATCCGATTATATCCCAATTAAAATTAATTAATAAGTTATCCTAGCAAGTATAAAATGCAATAATATATATGAGCTAGGATAAGCAATATGAACAACAATATATATCCTAATAATGAGATATAGGCAATGTATGTGCAAGGATATATAAACAACACAAGGGTAGATAATCTAAACAAGATAGTGGATGATATAGTAATGAGCAATTGCACAATGGCGATATAAGATAAATGCAAAAAAAAATACGCCAAAGACAAACTCAAACAAGCAATATGATCACGGAGTTCGGACCTTCCGTCCAACGTCTCCGCTCCCCACTCCCGGGGAGAAATCCACTATCAACCGGGTTTTCTACGTTCACCCGAATAACGTTTACACCTCACACTCGGTTTTCTAGCTAACCGAAAACTTTACAATCAACACACTATTGTAATCCCACTCTACACCCACTAAGTGTTGGACCTAGCCATGTCTCCCTCAAGTGCTCGGTTACAACCTCTCCCTAGGCTCGTCAACCGACGCCACTCCTCTTGGGACGATCACCGACTCTCACCACACACTCCTCACTCGGTGTACAAGTGTATTACAAAGTGAATCTCATAATAATGCTCAATACAATAATTGATTGTTCTCTAATATGGATGAGAACTCAATTAGGCTCAACTCAATGTTATTATCTCTCACAACCCCAAATATATTATGAATGCAAATACAATAAGCTCAAGTGGGTGTGTGTAACAATGAGATTAATCAAATCTAAACTCAATATGAAACTAGCTTTAATAAGATGATAATCAAACAAATAAATATAAAGCTAGAAAAGAATTTAGAAAACTTCTCAATAGATAACAAGCGATGGAGGAAGAATAGTTGATTGCTCAAACTCCAATAGATGATCTCCTCAAGCTCTTGTGGAATTTTCTTCATAAACAAACTCTTGAAACAAACTTAAAAACCATTCAACAAACTTGTAAAACTCTTTTTAAAACTCTCTTAAACATCCATAAGAAACAATGAAAGTTGAGGGCTTTTTATAACCTCTTAAACCAGTCACAAACCCCCAAACCAAAAACCGAAAATATCTAAAACTAGTCGTTACTAGCCGTTATAGGCTGAAAAGACCAAAATACCCCTAAATTCAGCATTCTGGAAATTTACGTATCTGGTTTTGTAAAATCAATTAAAAATAGTAAATCAACTCCAACAATTATGAAACTTTGAGGAAAGGTTCTAAACATGTATAATAATATATTAGAGAAAGAATTTCTGAAAACTCATTTCTCATTTGAGAGAAATAAATGTTTGAATACAGATATACAGTTTCTAAAAATCTGCTAACATACACGATTTTGTAAAATCAATTGGGCACAGTAAATCAACTCCAAAAATGGTAAAATTTTGAGAAAAGTTTCTAAACATGTAGATAAACATGTCAAAGAAAGAATTTATTGAATATCACTTCCCATTTATGAAAACTCATCTATTTTGTAAAACATGCACGAACATGCACGAACGAAAAACATGATTTTGTAAATTCAATTAAACGTAACAAATCAATTTCAAACTTGATGAAACTTTGAGAAATGTTTGCAAATATGAAAAAAAACATGTTACATAAAGAATTCTTCAATCTGAAATTTTCACTTTGTGAAAACTCATGTATTTTGGGCAAGTGTGTCTAAAGCGATGAAAACTCAAAACGCATGGCATGGTATATAATAGTAACTATATATATACATAGGAAACCGAATACGTGTGTGGGTATATGATATTGAGCTTAGAGTACTTAACACACATAATATAAAATCTAAACTAGATTACCCAAGCTTGATCTTGATCTTCATTGTAGCTCAACTTGGTACACATGCGGATGAAGCTTGAACTTGATCTTTAACTTGAATTATACGTTGCTTCACTCCACAATTCCTCCAACCTCCATTGGATATGATCGTTGAAGCTCTATTCCATCAATCCTCTAACTACGTTGTTTGTCTACAATACATAAGAATGCACAAACACTAGACAAACAACATTAGTAGTAAATTGTTTGTAAATCATCATCAAAACAAGAAGGCCAACACAAACTCCCACTAAAACATAATATCCTCAAATAATACCACACCCATATGAGCAGTATGCTCATGAAAGACCTTAGGTGGTAATCCCTTAGTAAGAGGATCAGCTATCATGGAGTTTGTCCCAATGTGCTCTATGGATATCTGTCCACTCTGTACCCTTTCTTTCACAACCAGGAACTTAATGTCAATATGTTTTGACTTAGTTGAGCTCCTGTTGTTATTGGAATACATTACTGCAGATTTATTGTCACAATATAACCTTAGTGGTCTTTCAACATTTTCCAAAATACGCAGTCCCGTGACAAAATTTCGCAGCCATATTCCCTGATTGGATGCCTCATAGCAAGCTACAAATTCTGCTGCCATAGTGGAGGAAGCTACTAGTGTTTGTTTGACACTTTTCCATGATATAGCTCCTCCTGCTAACATATAAATGTAGCCTGATGTAGACTTCCTGCTATCTTGGCATCCAGCAAAATCAGAGTCCGAATACCCAATGACCTCTAATTTTTCTGATTTTCTGTATGTGAGCATGTAATCTTTTGTTTTCTGAAGATACCTCATAACCCTTTTGACTGCTATCCAATGATCCATACCAGGGTTGCTTAAGTATCTGCCTAACATCCCAACAATGTACGCAATATCCGGACGCGTACATACCTGAGCATACATTAGACTTCCTACAGCCGAAGCATAAGGAATCTTCTGCATTTCCTGAATTTCAAGGTTACCTTTAGGGCACTGATTGAGACTAAACTTGTCTCCTTTAGCAACAGGGGTGTCACCTGGTCTGCAATCTTGCATGCCAAACCTTTTAAGTACCTTATCGATATAGCTCTTTTGTGATAATCCAAGAATACCCCGAGAGCGATCTCGATGTATCTGGATCCCTAATATAAAAGAGGCGTCCCCAAGATCTTTCATCTCAAAATTCTTTGATAGAAATCTCTTGGTTTCGTGCAACATGCCTATATCATTAGTGGCAAGCAAGATGTCATCCACATACAGAACCAGAAAAATATACTTACTCCCACTGAACTTGTGATATACACAGTCATCAACAATGTTCATCTCAAAACCGAACGAGATAACTATTTGTTGAAACTTATGATACCATTGACGAGGAGCTTGCTTGAGTCCATAGATGGATTTCCTTAATTTGCAAACCATATTCTTTGGGTCTCCTGACACAAAGTTTTCTGGTTGCACCATATAAATCATCTCATCAATGTCTCCATTGAGAAATGCAGTCTTAACATCCATCTGATGTAACTCAAGATCATAATGAGCAACAAGTGCCATGATTATTCTGAAAGAGTCTTTCGATGAAACCGGAGAGAAAGTCTCTGTATAATCAATGCCTTCCTTTTGAGTATAGCCTTTAGCCACAAGACGCGCCTTATACCTCTCCACATTACCGTTTGCATCCCGCTTGGTTTTAAAAATCCATTTACAACCAATTGGTTTTGCACCTTCTGGCAATGGGACAAGTTCCCAAACCTTATTGTCTTGCATAGACTTATACTCTTCATTCATGGCATCAATCCACTGTTGAGAGTTAGAACTTTTCATGGCCTGAGAGAAGTTGATTGGATCATCTTCTAACATTCCACTACTTTCCTCATGTTCTTGGAGAAATACAATATAATCATCCGGAATAGCATTTCTCCTTTCTCTCGTGGATCTCCTTAATGGCACTGGTTCTTGAGGTTGTTGAGTTTGTTCTTCTGGAACAGGGAGTTGTTCAACATTATCATCTTGAGGTTCCGGATTTACTTCTTGAGCAACAACAGGTATAGGAACCTGAATATTGTCAAAAGTAACTGTATGGATTGGATCTGAAGCCAATTCCTCCTCAAAACTAATGTCTCTAACCTTATTTCTCCCCCCAAACTCAACATCCTCAAAGAATGTTGCTGTTCCCGTCTCAAAAATATTCCTTATAGTGGGATCATAAAACTTATAGCCCCTAGAGCGATCAGGGTACCCAATAAAGTAGCTGCTAACTGTTTTGGAGTCCAATTTCTTTTCATTTGGCCTATAAGGCCTTGCCTCAGCTGGACATCCCCAAATATGTAAATGCTTTAAACTGGGCTTTCGACCAGTCCAAAGCTCATAAGGTGTTTTAGCAACTGCTTTACTTGGTACTCTATTCAGAATGTAAGCTGCTGTCTTAAGTGCTTCTCCCCAGAGTGACTCTGGTAAAGAAGAATGAGCAATCATACTTCTTACCATATCCTTAAGAGTCCTGTTTCGTCTTTCAGCTACACCATTCATGCTAGGTGAACCCGGCATAGTGTACTGTGGGACGATACCGCATTCCTCTAGGTATCTAGCAAATGGTCCTGGACGTTGTTCACCTGAACCATCATATCTACCGTAGTACTCACCACCACGATCAGATCTGACGGTTTTAATTCTTCTGTTGAGTTGATTCTCAACTTCAGCTTTATAGGCTTTGAACATGTCCAGAGACTCAGATTTTTCATGAATAAGATATAGGTGCCCATAACGTGAGTAATCGTCTATGAATGATATAAAATATTGTTGACCATTCCAGGATTCCGTAGGGAATGGCCCACAAATATCCGTATGTATCAATTCTAAGACATCCGAAGATCTGTTGGCACCTAATCTCTTCACTTTGGTCTGTTTTCCCTTGATACATTCAACACATACGTCGAAGTCCGAAAAATCAAGGGAATCCAAAATGCCATCAGACACAAGACGCTCAACTCTACCTTTTGAGATATGACCTAAGCGCTTATGCCATAATGTCGCCGAATTTTCCTTATTTAATTTACGCTTAGTACCACGTGATTCCACATGCAAGGATTCATTGTAAGAAGCAATTGTATCAAGCAAATATAGGTTGTCATAAATACTCAAGTAACCGGTTCCCACAACATTTGAATTAAAAGATAAACTGAATTGACTGTTTCCAAATGAACAAGAATAACCTGATTTGTCCAATACAGAAACAGAAACCAAATTCCGTCTAAAAGACGGTACTACAAAAGTATCTTTTAAATCCAAATAATAACCAGTTCCTAACAACAACCTAAAGTGCCCAATTGCTTCCACATCTACCGATTGTCCGTCGCCCACAAAGATGTGTCTTTCAACATCACTTGGCTTTCGGTAGCTCAGGCAACCCTGCATAGAAACACTTATGTGAGTAGTAGCACCAGAGTCTAACCACCAAGTGTTTCTAGGTACTGAAGCTAAATTAACCTCAGAACAGACCAAAGCAAGGAACGTACCCTTATTATCACGCCAGGCGTGATATTTTGTACAGTCCTTCTTTACATGTCCAGGCTTCTTACAGAAGAAACAACCCTGATTATCCTTATGTTGTTTCTTCTCAACTGGACCCTTAGCAGCTTCCTTATCATTCTTCCTTTTCTTGCCCTTATCCTTAGAGGCATAGGCCAAATGAGCACTTTCTGTCTTATCTTGCTTCAACCTGTCTTCTTCTTGCACACAGTATGAAATGAGCTCATTTAGAGTCCATTTCTCCTTTTGACAGTTATAACTGACCTTAAATTGGTTAAACTGTGCAGGAAGAGACAACAAAACCAGATGCACTAATAACTCGTCACAAAGATCGAGTTTAAGTGCCTTAAGCTTTGAAGCAATATGAGACATTTCCATAATGTACTCCCTGATATTTCCTTTGCCCTTATACTTCATTGAAATCAAGCGAGCTAAAAGCGTGCTTGTTTCTACCTTATCGTTTTTCGCAAAACGCTTCTCAATTTCGGCAAGGAAATCTTTAGCCTTAGTAATCCCTTCGGATTCTATGCCCCTGAAGGCTTCCGGAACGCCGCGCTTAATGATCATAAGACTCATGCGATTTGAACGCTCCCACTTCTCATGCTCCTTCTTTGCATCAGGAGTGCTATCCGCATTGAGAGGTTGGGGTTGTTCAGTTCTTAATGCATAGTCAAGATCCATGCAGCCAAGAACAATTAATATGTTCTCTTTCCAAACCTTGAAGTTTGTCCCATTTAGCATGGGAATTGAGTTGATGTTAGCAGAAATTGTTGCAGCAGATGCATTAGCTGAAATAAAACAAAAATGCTCACATCAATAACCATAATCAATAAAATTCAAATAATGACAATCCCCATCCAAGATACCGGCACAACATTAATATCAAGTCTTTGGACAGTAATATTAACTTGTAAGTGATACCTTGTTGCAATGATCAAACATTGACAATAACTCATGTCAAATAATGAAACTATCTTTGGATCGATTCATTATTCACATGTAAACCTTATAATTGTCACACGCTTATCATCGCAGATGTGTATACAGTCTAAATAAATATTAACCTTCCTTTGGGCCGATTAAATATTTACACGAAAGCATACACACAAACATCTCACATTCCTCATGAACAATCTACACAAGAGAGGTTACTTTGGCAACTTCTTGTTTCAATTAATCAATTGGAGTGAGAGACAACCTTAATACCTTAGTGTCATAATATTTGAATTAAATAATTGATTAAAAACCAAATTAGATTTAAATTAAAAAGTTTTAATTTAAATCAACTGAATTTCCAAAAACTTAATTGGGGTCTCACAGCTTAATTAGGGCCCATAACTTAATTGAATAAATTAAGTATACCAAAGTGGACCCATGAAAAGCCGAGGCTTAACCATAATGAACACGAAGTTCCCTTAACTTCGAACGCGAGGTTCGACTGTATTGAGTACGAGACTCACTTAAGCACGAACGCGAGGTTCGTCTGAAAATGAACGAACGCGAGGTTCGTTTGATAAAAGAACGCGAGGTTCAACTTGGGAACGAACGCGAGGTTCGTTTAAAAAATGAACGCGAGGTTCGACTGAAGTACGAACGCGAGGTTCGTCTGAAGTACGAACGCGAGGTTCGTCTGAAGTTCGAACGCGAGGCTCGACTGAAGCACGAACGCGAGGTTCGTCTGAAGTACGAACGCGAGGTTCGTCTGAAGTACGAACGCGAGGTTCGTCTGAAGTACGAACGCGAGGTTCGTCTGAAGTACGAACGCGAGGTTCGTCTGAAGTACGAACGCGAGGTTCGTCTGAAGTACGAACGCGAGGTTCGTCTGAAGTACGAACGCGAGGTTCGTCTGAAGAACGAACGCGAGGTTCGTTAAAAAAATTGAGCTTGACGCTCACCTGAGTTGAACGCGAGGTTCACCTTAGAACGAACGCGAGGTTCGTTAAAATTGAGCTTGACGCTCACCTGAGTTGAACGCGAGGTTCACCTTAGAACGAACGCGAGGTTCGTTGAGCGCGAAGCTCGGTTAAAATTGAACGAACGCGAGGTTCGTTTGAGGTAACCACCTCCTTAATTTTCGCCATGAACCCTTAGGGTTTCAAATTGAAACCGCCGCCGACAAACCCAAAAAACCTTTGATTTTTATTTTCAAAACAGATCCAGAATTGGAAAAAATTGAAGGAAAAATCAAAGAAAAATCCAAAAAATTCCCAAAAGTTACTGTTCACCCGAAAAAAATACTTTACTGTTCATCCGAAAAAAAAATTCGTTACTGTTCATCCGAGAACATTACTGTTCATCCGAACCCAAAAATTGAATCTTTAACCAGAGATTTAAGATCAAAAACCCAATAAAACTTAAATCCCTAAGAATTAATCAAGGTGGCTCTGATACCACTTGTTAGATCTACATCATAAAACTTGAGATCTAAAACCATATAGCCATGATTAATTCAAAGAGATTAACAAAATCAAAAGAGCGGAAGCTTATACCTGAATCCATGGATGAACCTTGAGATGGGTTTTGGATCTTCTAACCTTAGGGTTTCTCTAAATCCGAATTTCTCTAGCTAGATGGGGGTGTAGAGAATTAGAGAATGTAACCCTAGGTTAGGGACCATAACCCCTTATTTATAGATGTTGTACTTTTGTAATTTAGCCCCTCAATAAATTACAATTACAACCTGGTATCTGCACATATGACCCCATGATCATTTAAATACCAAATTAACCCAACTTAATTGATCACTTTAGTGGGTTATCCTGAAAGATAGCAATACACATTGATTAATCATATGTGCCCACAAATAGATTTATTAGATTAAATCCAACAATCTCCCACTTGGGCACCATATGATTCCTTAAATTGTGTATAACCTTATGAGCTCAAAAATTGCTATCACTGAAAAGGTATTTCCGAACAATCTCGTCCATTGACTATATCAATATAGGATCAAAGCGGCCTTCGTCACATTTATCGTGACTCGACCCATCAATGGTCACATATACCAATACAATCAAACGACATAGATCAATCATGGATGTGCAGCATGAAAATTACATGCAATGTGATCAGTACATGTCTATTTTCAACTGGTCCTCCTTAGTGAGGTCAAAACCAAACATAATGTAACAGAGTGTCTTAACTGAAAACTTTATTCTGATCAGACAATACAAACAAACATAAAGCACCACAAATACAAACTCCCACTAAAACATAATATCCTCAAATAATACCACACCCATATGAGCAGTATGCTCATGAAAGACCTTAGGTGGCAATCCCTTAGTAAGAGGATCAGCTATCATGGAGTTTGTCCCAATGTGCTCTATGGATATCTGTCCACTCTGTACCCTTTCTTTCACAACCAGGAACTTAATGTCAATATGTTTTGACTTAGTTGAGCTCCTGTTGTTATTGGAATACATTACTGCAGATTTATTGTCACAATATAACCTTAGTGGTCTTTCAACATTTTCCAAAATGCGCAGTCCCGTGACAAAATTTCGCAGCCATATTCCCTGATTGGATGCCTCATAGCAAGCTACAAATTCTGCTGCCATAGTGGAGGAAGCTACTAGTGTTTGTTTGACACTTTTCCATGATATAGCTCCTCCTGCTAACATATAAATGTAGCCTGATGTAGACTTCCTGCTATCTTGGCATCCAGCAAAATCAGAGTCCGAATACCCAATGACCTCTAATTTCTCTGATTTTCTGTATGTGAGCATGTAATCTTTTGTTTTCTGAAGATACCTCATAACCCTTTTGACTGCTATCCAATGATCCATACCAGGGTTGCTTAAGTATCTGCCTAACATCCCAACAATGTACGCAATATCCGGACGCGTACATACCTGAGCATACATTAGACTTCCTACAGCCGAAGCATAAGGAATCTTCTGCATTTCCTGAATTTCAAGGTTACCTTTAGGGCACTGATTGAGACTAAACTTGTCTCCTTTAGCAACAGGGGTGTCACCTGGTCTGCAATCTTGCATGCCAAACCTTTTAAGTACCTTATCGATATAGCTCTTTTGTGATAATCCAAGAATACCCCGAGAGCGATCTCGATGTATCTGGATCCCTAATATAAAAGAGGCGTCCCCAAGATCTTTCATCTCAAAATTCTTTGATAGAAATCTCTTGGTTTCGTGCAACATGCCTATATCATTAGTGGCAAGCAAGATGTCATCCACATACAGAACCAGAAAAATATACTTACTCCCACTGAACTTGTGATATACACAGTCATCAACAATGTTCATCTCAAAACCGAACGAGATAACTATTTGTTGAAACTTATGATACCATTGACGAGGAGCTTGCTTGAGTCCATAGATGGATTTCCTTAATTTGCAAACCATATTCTTTGGGTCTCCTGACACAAAGTTTTCTGGTTGCACCATATAAATCATCTCATCAATGTCTCCATTGAGAAATGCAGTCTTAACATCCATCTGATGTAACTCAAGATCATAATGAGCAACAAGTGCCATGATTATTCTGAAAGAGTCTTTCGATGAAACCGGAGAGAAAGTCTCTGTATAATCAATGCCTTCCTTTTGAGTATAGCCTTTAGCCACAAGACGCGCCTTATACCTCTCCACATTACCGTTTGCATCCCGCTTGGTTTTAAAAATCCATTTACAACCAATTGGTTTTGCACCTTCTGGCAATGGGACAAGTTCCCAAACCTTATTGTCTTGCATAGACTTATACTCTTCATTCATGGCATCAATCCACTGTTGAGAGTTAGAACTTTTCATGGCCTGAGAGAAGTTGATTGGATCATCTTCTAACATTCCACTACTTTCCTCATGTTCTTGGAGAAATACAATATAATCATCCGGAATAGCATTTCTCCTTTCTCTCGTGGATCTCCTTAATGGCACTGGTTCTTGAGGTTGTTGAGTTTGTTCTTCTGGAACAGGGAGTTGTTCAACATTATCATCTTGAGGTTCCGGATTTACTTCTTGAGCAACAACAGGTATAGGAACCTGAATATTGTCAAAAGTAACTGTATGGATTGGATCTGAAGCCAATTCCTCCTCAAAACTAATGTCTCTAACCTTATTTCTCCCCCCAAACTCAACATCCTCAAAGAATGTTGCTGTTCCCGTCTCAAAAATATTCCTTATAGTGGGATCATAAAACTTATAGCCCCTAGAGCGATCAGGGTACCCAATAAAGTAGCTGCTAACTGTTTTGGAGTCCAATTTCTTTTCATTTGGCCTATAAGGCCTTGCCTCAGCTGGACATCCCCAAATATGTAAATGCTTTAAACTGGGCTTTCGACCAGTCCAAAGCTCATAAGGTGTTTTAGCAACTGCTTTACTTGGTACTCTATTCAGAATGTAAGCTGCTGTCTTAAGTGCTTCTCCCCAGAGTGACTCTGGTAAAGAAGAATGAGCAATCATACTTCTTACCATATCCTTAAGAGTCCTGTTTCGTCTTTCAGCTACACCATTCATGCTAGGTGAACCCGGCATAGTGTACTGTGGGACGATACCGCATTCCTCTAGGTATCTAGCAAATGGTCCTGGACGTTGTTCACCTGAACCATCATATCTACCGTAGTACTCACCACCACGATCAGATCTGACGGTTTTAATTCTTCTGTTGAGTTGATTCTCAACTTCAGCTTTATAGGCTTTGAACATGTCCAGAGACTCAGATTTTTCATGAATAAGATATAGGTGCCCATAACGTGAGTAATCGTCTATGAATGATATAAAATATTGTTGACCATTCCAGGATTCCGTAGGGAATGGCCCACAAATATCCGTATGTATCAATTCTAAGACATCCGAAGATCTGTTGGCACCTAATCTCTTCACTTTGGTCTGTTTTCCCTTGATACATTCAACACATACGTCGAAGTCCGAAAAATCAAGGGAATCCAAAATGCCATCAGACACAAGACGCTCAACTCTACCTTTTGAGATATGACCTAAGCGCTTATGCCATAATGTCGCCGAATTTTCCTTATTTAATTTACGCTTAGTACCACGTGATTCCACATGCAAGGATTCATTGTAAGAAGCAATTGTATCAAGCAAATATAGGTTGTCATAAATACTCAAGTAACCGGTTCCCACAACATTTGAATTAAAAGATAAACTGAATTGACTGTTTCCAAATGAACAAGAATAACCTGATTTGTCCAATACAGAAACAGAAACCAAATTCCGTCTAAAAGACGGTACTACAAAAGTATCTTTTAAATCCAAATAATAACCAGTTCCTAACAACAACCTAAAGTGCCCAATTGCTTCCACATCTACCGATTGTCCGTCGCCCACAAAGATGTGTCTTTCAACATCACTTGGCTTTCGGTAGCTCAGGCAACCCTGCATAGAAACACTTATGTGAGTAGTAGCACCAGAGTCTAACCACCAAGTGTTTCTAGGTACTGAAGCTAAATTAACCTCAGAACAGACCAAAGCAAGGAACGTACCCTTATTATCACGCCAGGCGTGATATTTTGTACAGTCCTTCTTTACATGTCCAGGCTTCTTACAGAAGAAACAACCCTGATTATCCTTATGTTGTTTCTTCTCAACTGGACCCTTAGCAGCTTCCTTATCATTCTTCCTTTTCTTGCCCTTATCCTTAGAGGCATAGGCCAAATGAGCACTTTCTGTCTTATCTTGCTTCAACCTGTCTTCTTCTTGCACACAGTATGAAATGAGCTCATTTAGAGTCCATTTCTCCTTTTGACAGTTATAACTGACCTTAAATTGGTTAAACTGTGCAGGAAGAGACAACAAAACCAGATGCACTAATAACTCGTCACAAAGATCGAGTTTAAGTGCCTTAAGCTTTGACCAAGACACCCCAGGGGTGTCTCGGCCAGGCCGAGACACCCCAAGGGGTGTCTCGGCCTTGGCCGAGACACCCCCAAGGGGGTGTCTCGGCCTTGGCCGAGACACCCCCAAGGGGGTGTCTCGGCCTTGGCCGAGACACCCCCAAGGGGGTGTCTCGGCCTTGGCCGAGACACCCCATGGGGGGTGTCTCGGCCATGGCCGAGACACCCCAAGGGGTGTCTCGGTTTTGGAGCCGAGACACCCCCCTAGGGGGTGTCCTCAACCAGCCCCTACCCCCCTTTGTTTTCCTATAAATAGGCCCCTAGGGCCTCCATTCTCTTGGCCTTGGTTTTGGGAGAGGAATTTCAGATCTAGAGCTCTAGCCTTTGAGATCTGAAATTCCAGAGAGGAGCGGCGAAGCCCTGCCGGAGGAAGGAGTCGGGGTTTTCTAAGAGAGCGGCGAAGCCCTGCCGGATCGAGGAGTGAGCGAGCCTTCTGCAGCAAAGGAGTCTTCTTCTTCATTCCCCACCTTCTTTTCCCTTAGTGTTGCCCTTAGCGGTGATACAAAGGAGAGCTAGTGCCTCGTTTTAGCCGAGACATAAGCTTTACACCTCTGAGATCCCACGCGGATCGACGGGGTTCAGAGTTTCTAAAATCCCCCCGCGGATAGACGAAACTCTGCCCGATTTTCTCGGACCAGATCTGAGTGCCCCGGTGGTCCACGGATATCAACATCCCCGTCACAGGCAAAAGACCCACGCAAGCAAGAGATGACAAACAGATCTTGCGTTTGTTTGAAAAGAGTTGTATTTCTTTTGTTTTCATTGTGTACCGGTCTTATAAAAAGGCTATCTTTTTATTTCATTGTAACGATTGAAGTTGTAATGAATGCAGCAATGAATACAGCAACTTTTTCCGCAAACAAGCTGGCGACCACAGTGGGAGCCAACGGCATCGCAACCGACGCCGTCGTGACGCAGCCAGCACTCAAGATCGGGGCGAATGAAGAACGCGAGCTCGATCAACAACGGTTCAAAGAAGGCCTCTCTTCCTCCTCCTCCAGATCCGCCTCTCCAAACGGGTACAGAAAGGTAACCTCTTTCATAAATGATTGCAGGTCCTTCGGTTCAAAAATCCAAGACCCCGTTGCCGCCTCTGCACTTGCACCACATGACGTCCCCGCGTCATCCAACGTGGTCGAGATCGCAGATCCGGACTCCTCTTCCGCCGAGGAGATGGCTTCTGAAGACGCTCCCGCAATATCAAAGAGAACACGACAAAGACGACGTCAACGTCTTGCTCGTCAGCTGGCCAGCCTTAGAGAGCCAATGGATGGGATCCGCTATAACGTGGATCTAAAATCCAGGCAACGCCAGGAGCAACCACGGCAAACAACCAGCCCCTCCTCCGAAGCAGAAACAAACAAATGGGTTCATGTCAAAAGAACCCGTTCTACTCTCGAGGAGCGAATCCAGAAGCGCCGCGCCTTGCGTGCGCATGCCCGAGCCCTGGTCCAAAAAGCACGAGAAATGCTAAAGGGAGAGGCCGTTAAGAGATCGCCGAGATCCGAACGAGTTTGGGTACCAAAGGCCAAATCAACGCCTAAGGTAATAGCAGGTAATATTGCTCTCCAACCTTCGTCCATTTCAGGTCCCGAACCTTCGGTAAAGCCCCACCTCAGCGTGGATCTCCCCAAATTCAAGAATCCTCTGAACAACCGTATCGACGCTCTACCCGAGAATCGAGGAAAAGCGCTTGTCAAGGAAAGCTGGGGATCGTTGAAGGAGCTTCGAGCCAACGTCCAGACTGGGGGTCGTACACGATCTCCTAACAAATCGATCTTTGCAACAACCAGCTCGGCGGTGCGTACAAAGGACCAGGAGCCCGTTAAGGTTTCACCCTCACAAAGGTGTGATCCCAAACGTGTAACTCCTGAAAAAGCAAACAAGGCAATGATCACTCAGAAGAAAACGCGTCCGACAAACGAACGCGTTATACCTGAGAACCCATGTGAGCAGCCGATAGGTTACTCCGACGGCAACGTCGATGAGTTGTACTATCAGGCTGGGGGTGTGGATGAATCTCGAAAGAGAAACACCCGGGAAGCGGATTCTCACTGTCCGTGTACCAAACTTATCAGGGCAGTATTATCAGCCTGTAGCTGCCCCAAGACCGCTCCACAGAGGGTCTCGATATTCGAGGGAATCTCCGATGGAACGACAAAGCCCAAATCAAGGCGTTCACACCAAAGAGGATCAATTGCTCGAGATGATGAACTCCTAAAAGTTACCATCAACATGGTCAACAAGAGAAAATCCCCAATCATGTCAAATGGTTCTGACCTTAATTTCTCTCCAGGAAGCAAGGTCGATTCGGGAATAGCTCAGCTTCAGCTAGAAGCCGTCGAATATAACAATGACCATGGGGTCCATGAAGGAGTCCATTCCGATGATGAGTTCTCAGATTCTCATTCCGCGCTCGCCTCCGACGATACAACGTCTAGCATAGGGCAAGCTCGAGAGGTGTGCATGGCCAACACAGATCAGATAGCCAAAATCATTGAAGAGGCCCTGGCTAAGCAGAAGGAAATCTTCAAGTTTTAAATGGAAGTGGCTATGCAAGAGATGAGACAAATGCACGATCAACGAATCCGAGCTTTGTCAAACCAGCGGACTTATCGCTCTATTGAAGAGAGTCGATAAGTGGATTTTTGTCAGAGGTGTAGTGTTAACGTGACAAGAAGAATATTGCTATGGAAGCAATTTTGAGGACTTATCGCTCTATTGAAGAGAGTCGATAAGTGGATTTTTGTCAGAGGTGTAGTGTTAACGTGACAAGAAGAATATTGCTATGGAAGCAATTTTGAGGACTTATCGCTCTATTGAAGAGAGTCGATAAGTGGATTTTTGTCAGAGGTGTAGTGTTAACGTGACAAGAAGAATATTGCTATGGAAGCAATTTTGAGGACTTATCGCTCTATTGAAGAGAGTCGATAAGTGGATTTTTGTCAGAGGTGTAGTGTTAACGTGACAAGAAGAATATTGCTATGGAAGCAATTTTGAGGACTTATCGCTCTATTGAAGAGAGTCGATAAGTGGATTTTTGTCAGAGGTGTAGTGTTAACGTGACAAGAAGAATATTGCTATGGAAGCAATTTTGAGGACTTATCGCTCTATTGAAGAGAGTCGATAAGTGGATTTTTGTCAGAGGTGTAGTGTTAACGTGACAAGAAGAATATTGCTATGGAAGCAATTTTGAGGACTTATCGCTCTATTGAAGAGAGTCGATAAGTGGATTTTTGTCAGAGGTGTAGTGTTAACGTGACAAGAAGAATATTGCTATGGAAGCAATTTTGAGGACTTATCGCTCTATTGAAGAGAGTCGATAAGTGGATTTTTGTCAGAGGTGTAGTGTTAACGTGACAAGAAGAATATTGCTATGGAAGCAATTTTGAGGACTTATCGCTCTATTGAAGAGAGTCGATAAGTGGATTTTTGTCAGAGGTGTAGTGTTAACGTGACAAGAAGAATATTGCTATGGAAGCAATTTTGAGGACTTATCGCTCTATTGAAGAGAGTCGATAAGTGGATTTTTGTCAGAGGTGTAGTGTTAACGTGACAAGAAGAATATTGCTATGGAAGCAATTTTGAGGACTTATCGCTCTATTGAAGAGAGTCGATAAGTGGATTTTTGTCAGAGGTGTAGTGTTAACGTGACAAGAAGAATATTGCTATGGAAGCAATTTTGAGGACTTATCGCTCTATTGAAGAGAGTCGATAAGTGGATTTTTGTCAGAGGTGTAGTGTTAACGTGACAAGAAGAATATTGCTATGGAAGCAATTTTGAGGACTTATCGCTCTATTGAAGAGAGTCGATAAGTGGATTTTTGTCAGAGGTGTAGTGTTAACGTGACAAGAAGAATATTGCTATGGAAGCAATTTTGAGGACTTATCGCTCTATTGAAGAGAGTCGATAAGTGGATTTTTGTCAGAGGTGTAGTGTTAACGTGACAAGAAGAATATTGCTATGGAAGCAATTTTGAGGACTTATCGCTCTATTGAAGAGAGTCGATAAGTGGATTTTTGTCAGAGGTGTAGTGTTAACGTGACAAGAAGAATATTGCTATAGAAGCAATTTTGAGGACTTATCGCTCTATTGAAGAGAGTCGATAAGTGGATTTTTGTCAGAGGTGTAGTGTTAACGTGACAAGAAGAATATTGCTATAGAAGCAATTTTGAGGACTTATCGCTCTATTGAAGAGAGTCGATAAGTGGATTTTTGTCAGAGGTGTAGTGTTAACGTGACAAGAAGAATATTGCTATAGAAGCAATTTTGAGGACTTATCGCTCTATTGGAGAGAGTCGATAAGTGGATTTTTGCCAGAGGTGTAGTGTTAACGTGACAAGAAGAATATTGCTATAATAGCAATTCTGAGGACTTATCGCTCTGTTGAAGAGAGTCGATAAGTGGATTTTTGTCAGAGGTGTAGTGTTAACGTGACAAGAAGAATATTGCTATAGAAGCAATTTTGAGGACTTATCGCTCTATTGAAGAGAGTCGATAAGTGGATTTTTGTCAGAGGTGTAGTGTTAACGTGACAAGAAGAATATTGCTATGGAAGCAATTTTGAGGACTTATCGCTCTATTGAAGAGAGTCGATAAGTGGATTTTTGTCAGAGGTGTAGTGTTAACGTGACAAGAAGAATATTGCTATAGAAGCAATTTTGAGGACTTATCGCTCTATTGAAGAGAGTCGATAAGTGGATTTTTGTCAGAGGTGTAGTGTTAACGTGACATCTGTGGGGGAAAGAATATTGTAGCGTCTCACTAGGGAGGACTGCTAAATATCTTACCATCGGAGCGATGAATTGTGATACTTGTGATTCGAACAAGATTTTGAGAATTTCATCACTCTATTAAGGAGATTAAATATTTACTACTCTATTAAGGAGAGTTAGCAAATTGATCATGATTTAACCGATTTTGGAGACTTATTGTTCTTTTGATGAGAATCAATAAGTGAGAATTAGACAGAGGAATCATTGTTACAGCGATGTAAACAAAACTCAAGCTCTATGGGATATGACATCCGTCTGAGGTGTAATATTAACCTGACGATGATTTAAACCCTGCTGAAGAAATACCAAGGTGGATCCTTCGTTTAGGATAATTGCAACGTACAAGGTGACCTCTGCGTTCAAGGTTCGAAACATAAAGTTAAGAACCATTACAACGCAGGTCTAGGTCTGTCGTTTAAAAAAAAAAATTTGAACGCAGAGGTAACTCTGCGTTAAAGTCTAACCGACTTTATCCATTAACGTGGAAGATCACGTTTTAGATTCAGTTGGGATTCTCTCTCAGAGTCCCCATCTGATTGAACAGCCCGACGGCTGTTATAAATAAGCCTGTAAAGTCACATCAAGAGTCTTTCAACTCTTTTGCCTTGCTTATTTCCAAGAACGAGATTTCTCGTTTTAATTTCGGTCGATTTCCAGTCAATTCTCTCCAAAGAACTTCGTCTTCTCCGATTGAGATCACCCTTATGGCACCCAAGAGGATGAGCGCGGGTTCCAAGAAGGCTGGCAAGGCGGCTGTGGAGGCGTCGCCGACCGAGAGTACTGGCGATGTTGCCGTTCTGACAAGTGCTTCAGCGTTGATGTCGCTGTCGCATGGGCCTCGATGCTGTGGTAAGCAGTGGTCATGGCAACTTGTTTCTACAAGTTTTCTGAAAACCCTAGATGGGTTCCCCTCAACGAGGAAGATGACTCGTTCTCTATCAGAAACGCAGAGTTACGGCTCTGTGTTGGAAACGCAGACTTGAAACTCTGCGTTTAGGAAACATGGGGCCAAATCTCCGTGTTAAGATTGGGAACGCAGAGTTAAGACTCTGTGTTAGAAAAATATTGGAAACGCAGACTTAAGACTGCGTTTAAGAAACATAGAGTTAATTCTCCATGTTAAAATTGGGAACGCAGAGTTAAGACTCTGTGTTAGAAAAATTGGAAACGCAGACTTAAGACTGCGTTTAAGAAACATAGAGTTAATTCTCCATGTTAAAATTGGGAACGCAGAGTTAAGACTCTGTGTTAGAAAAATTGGAAACGCAGACTTAAGACTGCGTTTAAGAAACATAGAGTTAATTCTCCATGTTAAAATTGGGAACGCAGAGTTAAGACTCTGTGTTAGAAAAATTGGAAACGCAGACTTAAGACTGCGTTTAAAAAACATAGAGTTAATTCTCCATGTTAAAATTGGGAACGCAGAGTTAAGACTCTGTGTTAGAAAAATTGGAAACGCAGACTTAAGACTGCGTTTAAGAAACATAGAGTTAATTCTCCATGTTAAAATTGGGAACGCAGAGTTAAGACTCTGTGTTAGAAAAATTGGAAACGCAGACTTAAGACTGCGTTTAAAAAACATAGAGTTAATTCTCCATGTTAAAATTGGGAACGCAGAGTTAAGACTCTGTGTTAGAAAAATTGGAAACCCACTTCAGCCGGAGCAGCATTTCAACTACACTGATGATCCCGAAGTGGGGAGAGCTTTTGGTCTTCGCAGAGAAATTCCTTTATGCACTTTCCCAAGTTTGGAGCGAACACATTTAATTAGGTTTGCTGAGTGTTCCACCCTTAGGGCTTTGATCACCGATCTGGATCTGGAAACTCCTGCGGGTTTGGATCAATTTGTCAAACCCTCATTTTTATTCGGTGACCATATATCTGCTGATGGACGAGTCGGGTGTGTAGAAGACTCCCGGATGCTGCGAAGAGTCGATGATCGTTTACTCTTCTTTCCAAGTATGAAGAGAATGTACCCGCTTTCCTACTTCCTGAGTGTTGGTGGTCGCAGAGGCTTGGCCTTCGATCTCGTCAAGGAGAAAGAGAACATCTCATTTGGATCTGGTCGATCCTCTCGTGTTCAGATTGGCGGACGACTCAAAGGTCTGAGACCTGGGTGTTTTGAGAAAAAGGGCTTCGCTCAGGAGACACCTCTTCCCGCGAACATTTTCATGCGCCAGTTTATTGCTGCCCGAGGCGAATTTCCTACACAAGCCTTCCGTTCTCCTGGCTGGTTGTATTTTGTTCTTGAGGAGCTCAAAGAACCTCTTGCTCAGTCTGGCCTTACTATACCAGTACAGGCTACTAGATGTGGGATCACTCAGAGTTATCCCTGCTTCTTCGCTATGCTGGAGCGGTATAATCCGGATAGCTGCACCTTTTCCACACCTATTGGGGAGTTAGGATTTGCTCTCCATGAAATACATGCAATATCAGGGCTATCCTTCGGGCAAACGCCTTATGAAGAATTTATTCCCACCACCGAGGAACTCTCCCTCCTGAAGACTGCTCATCCAGAGATATACAACACTTTTTGGGAGTTGCTGTGTCATTTCCACATCTGCGCCCAGGTCGCCGGGATGCGTGGGCGTGGCCTCATGCATACTGCTTGGGCAGATTACTTATTCCAGAACTTGGGTCAGAAGGGTTTGAAGGTGACCCGTCTTGCTGTAAGCTCTGCTAGGAGTATCAAAGCTCGCATCAAAACTCCTAACGCCATTTATAAGAACACGTGCTTGGAAGATGGATTTGAAGCTGACAGTGAATTCGAAAGTTTTCATCATCAAGCCGCAATTCCTATCTCTGACACAGCCCTCCTCGCTGGTTTCTTGATGCTATGGTTGAAGCGGTGTGTCGTGCCGACGAAGCCAGCTGAATCAATCTTGGTGGAGGTCGTCTACCCAGCCGTTCTCCTGGCTCACAGAAGACCTCTAGATCTTCTTTCTGCAATGACAGGTTGCTTGCAGAGAGGCTTGCGGGATTTGATCTCTGAACTCCTTGATGTCAAGGAGATGAATGTTGCCGGAAGGAAAGTTTGGAAGACTTCTCAACCCCGCACACCAATGCCCTACACTTACTTAGTGGCTTGGTTTGTGCTGCACTGTCCCTCTTTCATGCGGGGGATTATACATGATAATGAAACCTCTACTCCTTTCGTGCAAAGGCTTGAGCCAGCCACGTGGACGACTGCGTACATAGTCCGGGCTAGACAACTTTTATCTTCGGAAGCCAATTATGACCTCTTTTGCTGCCGCCCTTGCTTTGATGGGGTCGAAGAAGAAGTTCCAAAGTTTGGTGATGTAGTCTTTGAGGGGTCCCCGCTTTTAAATACAGGGACCTTTCAGTGGCTTCTCACTATCAGAGTGGGTTACCTGGTTTTCAAAATAGGTGAAAGGTGTATAATTGAGCCTTACGTTCCTTCACGTTTTGCTCGACAGTTCGAGTACGATCAGCTTTACGTTAGTAACCCTAATCCACAATTAGCTCACATCGGGAATCTGTATGAAGGAGCTCGTGCTTGGCATTTCTTTATTGCTCGAGGAACTCATGCGCAGTTTACTCTGCCTAATCTGCCACCTAATTGTTCTACCGTAGCAGATTTCCGCAACTGGTTTGATAAAGCTTCTCTAATCCCAGAATATGACATTTATACTTCATGTATAAACGAAATCCGAGAACTTTATAAATCAAGAAGTGGTTCCGGCAGGACTCGACTACCAGGGATAGAGGATTATCTGTCCTGCGAGCGAGAGGCGTCGGGAATCGAGGAGATCCCAGAGGAATTACCCGCTGCTAAGCCTTCTGAAGAAGAAGAGGACACTAAAGAGGCTTTTGAGGGAGCACCTCCTTCTAGACCCCGCCCCTTGAGATCTTCAGGGAAGAAGGCTCTTACCGCTGAAGAGGTAGGCGAATACGATAGAAGAATTCGCAAACAAAAACCCGTTGCAGCTAAGAATTCCAAGAGAGCTAAGTTGATGGGGGACGCCATAAAGTCGGCACATGTTTCATCTCCTGAAAACAGCGGGGATACTATGTCTCCGGCTGCTCCTCCTAGTCCTGAAATCCCAACAGGTGAGCAGGAATTGACTGTCCCAGGTTCAGTGCCAAATGTGCCCAAAAAGCTACCATCTGAAGCTGCGCACACTCCCACTCGCACTGATTATGAGAATTGCTTTACTTATCCGCCGACTGCTCCACCCCCAAGCTCGGAAACTTTGAGGAAACTCATTGAGCAATTAGAGTATTGGATGCAGATGACCATTGATGTCGTTAGTCTCGGGGACGTGAGTTTCAAAGTCTTTGAACCCCATCTGCTGGAGTGTCTTGCCAAGATTAGGGACCAGGGGGATACGTTGTGGACTGAACATTGTCGCGAGAGCATTATTGTTCTAGAATACGAATTGGAATTCCTTTCAATGCTACAACGCGATGCTATCGAACCAGAAGTGGATCGGGCTCTTTCTCAGGCCAGAGCTTTGAAGGTACAGCAGCAAGAGGCTCTTCAGAAGAGTCTAAACGAAGCAGATTCTCGTATTGCTCGCCTGCGCGGGGAACATCTTCAAGTGCAAGTGGACTTGGGCAGTTTTGCTGCAGGTATTCGGGATACTGCGATGAAGCTTACCCGTGCTGGTATTGAGAAATCTCAGATAACTGCTCGATTAGCGGGCGACATGGAAGTCATAAAAGGGTTAATTGCTTATTGTGACGGGCTTTTCAAGGGCTATTGTGATGAGCTTGTTGCTGCTGACAAAGTTAGGCGGGAGATTGTAGAAGCAGCACCAAATGAAGAGGAGCTCAAGAGCAAGATAACAGAGGAAGTCAAAAAGGCTCGTGAGGAGAAAATATTGGCGCTGAAAGCTAAACTCAAGTCTTTTAGACTGATGAGCCCCGATGCTTAGGACTTGGATTGCTTTTTAGCTAGGGAATAATTTTGTATCATTTTCGTTTCGACTGTCCTCATTTTGTATTCACATTTAACGACATTGAATGAAAATGATATCATTTTGGCTTTCATCATCTCTTTTGTTGAAATATGATTCAGGACAATGAAAGATAAAACAAGTGCCATGAGTATAGTATAGTGTTAACCTGGCATGAAATAGAAATTCCCTTTATTAGAACAATTCTAGAAAATTTCAATCGTCAGAGGTTTAATGTTAACATGACGAAATACAAGACAGTTACATTATAAATAGGCAACCCCCAGCCTGATTTAGCTGGGGTTTAGGGGGCTACATGATTTACGGGAAGTATCTCTTAAGGAACTTCCCATTAATTGGCATCATGAGCCTGTCTCCTTTTTGGTTGATGAGACGATAAGCTCCATTCGAATAGACTGATTCTATTACGAAGGGCCCCTCCCATTTGGGATTGAACTTCCCTTTGGTTTTGTGGGTCATTACCATGGGTCGTCTGTTGGCCAAAACTAGATCGCCTTTCCTGAAAATCCGTTCCTTGACCTTTTTGTTGTAGGCCTTGGAAATACGGGCTTGATACAGCTCAATCTGTTGCTGCGCTTGAAGTCGTTTGTCATCTAGAGCTTCAAGTTCTTGCAGACGTCGTTGATGTTTTTCTTCTTCTGTTAGTCCAGTTGTGATAGCAACTCTCAGAGAAGGGATCTGAATTTCCAATGGCAGTACAGCCTCGCAGCCATATACCAAAGAGAATGGTGTAGCTCTTGTGGGGGTCCTCACCGTTGTACGGTAAGCCCACAGGCATTCACCGAGTCTTTCATCCCAATCGCGCCGGCTCTTGGAAACAAACTTTTTGAGAAGCTTCACTATGGTTTTGTTGAAAGCTTCTGCAAGACCATTTGCTGGTGGGTAATACGCCGTAGATGCAACACTTTGGATTCTGAATTTATCACAAAATCTCTGAAACCCAAAGCTGACGAATTGTGTCCCGTTGTCGTGAACTATTCGTCTTGGGACTCCAAAACGATAGATGACGTAATGTTTGATGAACTTGATCACGTTTGAAGTCTTGACTTCTTTCAACGGGATTGCCTCCGCCCACTTAGAGAAATAGTCAGTCACGGCTAGAATGAACCGGTGTCCTTTGGACGTTGGAGGGGAAATCGGTCCGACGATATCCATACCCCACATTTCATGGCCAAGTCGCCGATGTGGGGTGTAAGTTTCCTGGTGCCTGATGGATGAAGTCCCCATGAATTTGGCATGCGTGACAATGTTTAGCGTAGTCAACCGCGTCTGAAAACATCTTCGGCCAATAGTAGCCGATTCGTCGGAGGCGATCTCCTAATTTAGCTCCAGGTTGATGAGCTCCGCACATTCCCCCGTGAGCTTCCTTGAGGGCCTCTTTCGCTTCCTTCCGAGAAAGGCACCGAAGTAAGACTCCATCATGTGATTTACGATACAAGACTTGAGAAATTGCATCGTAATAGAATCGGAGGGCTTTTCGTTTGATTGCAGCCGCTTCCTTAGGATCATCAGGCAGAATTCCATATAGGGCATAGTCGATGTACGGAAATCGCCAATCCCTAGATTCGAACTCCATAAATGTTGTACAGACTTCTCCTGACGTCGTCTCGTCTGGGTTTTCCTCCATAGGGATCTTGGAAAAGCATAGTTTCCGTCCCTTGACTGGAATCGTTGCTTCAACTCCCGGTGGAAATGCTAATAAAGTTGCCAAGGAAGCTAGAGCATCCGCATACGCATTCTGAGCTCTTGGCACGTATTCGATAAAGAAGCCTTCAAACTTTTGAGCTTGCTCTAGCACTGCGAAGTAATACGGGATCAAATCCTCATGCCGTACTTCGTATTCTCCTCGGACTTGATTAACGATGAGCTGAGAGTCACCGTAAGCCTCGAGGTGCTGAATATTAAGTTCTTCAGCACATTGCATTCCTAACAGCAGAGCATTATACTCGGCTACGTTGTTAGTGCAAGGTTCGATTAAGGAGAATCCCCTTGGGATTACGTGGCCATTCGGAGAGATTAACACTACTCCTACTCCCGCGGTGATTGCTCCATGAGGATTTGCTCTGGATGCACCGTCGAAGAATAACTTCCACACTTGCGTAGCTTCTTGGGTAGCGCAAGCTTCAGCGACCTCGTCAGGTAATTCCTCATACAACTTAGACGTTCCCGATACTGGATGATCGGCTAAGAAGTCTGCCAGTGCTTGACCTTTGACCGCCTTTTGAGGCATGAACTGCATGTCGTATTGCGACAAGAGAATGGCCCATTTTGCAAGCCGGCAATTTAGAGATGATGGTTTTGTCATCAGAACTCTCAAAGGATTTACCTTAGAGATGACCTGAATGGTCTGTCCAACTAGGTAATGTCGCATCTTTTGAATTGCGAATACCAAGGCAAGACATTCTTTTTCGACCGGATTATACCGGTGTTCAGCTCCCATCATAGTTCTGCTCAGGTAATAGATGGCTTGCTCTTGACCTTGATCATTGTTTTGGGCCAACAAAGCACCAAGAGAATGTTCCATGGCCCTCACATATAACAGGAATGGTTTTCCTGATATCGGGGCCACGAGAACTGGCGGTTGAGTTAGATATCTCTTAATCTCCTCGAATGCTCTTTGACACTCTGCATCCCAAACAAAGGATATTCCTTTCTTCATGTGTTTAGAGAAAGGTTGGCAGCGCCCTGACAGATTTGATATAAATCTTTGAATGTAGGCCAATCTGCCTTGCAAACCTCTGAGCTCTTTGAGGTTCTTCGGAGGTGGCATGTCTTGGATGGCACGCACTTTTTCTGGGTCAAGAGAGATTCCCTTGGAAGTAACAATAAATCCCAGGAATTTTCCACTTGAAACTCCAAGGAATGATTTTGTCGGATTCATCTTCAGCTGATGTGCTCACATGATTTCGAACATTGTCTTCAGATCTGCAAGATGATCGTCTTTACATTGGCTCTTTACTGCTATGTCATCAACGTAGCACTCGATCTTCTTTCGTAGGTGTTCGTGAAAGATTGTGTTCATTGCACGTTGATAAGTTGCACCTGTATTTTTTAGGCCGAAGGGCATCACTGTGTAGCAATACACCCCCAGTGGTGTTCTAAAAGCAGTATGTTTTTCATCGTCCGGCCACCCAGTCGGGGTGTTGTTCTTCCCTAACAAAACCTGAGTCTATAAGCTTTTTAACTTCTGACTCAATTGATTCCATGATCTCTGGACGAAACCTGCGTTGTTGTTGTTTAACGGGTTTTACATCCGGATCGATGTTGAGACGGTGCATGGCCACCTTTGGGTCAAGGCCAGGCATATCTTCATAATTCCAAGCGAAGACATCTATATATTCTCGGATGAGAGATATAAGGTCTTCCTTCTCGGATGATGATAGGTCTTCTGCTATAAAGATAGGCTTGGGGTCAGACTCATCTCCCATGTTGACCTGGATCACCTTATCTTCAGTGGGTGGTTCACGTTGTTCAAAGCACATATCCCACAGAATGTTAAGACGTTTGATCCAAGGATCGTTGGTTGACTCAATTAACTCTTCGTCACCCCCTGCATCTTCATCAGGGTGACTAGTTGAAACCATGTTCACAGTCAAACTTTTAAAGAAAGGTCCAACACTGACGTCGGATTCCCAGGAAGAGGTTCCGGACGAATGATCTTGACGTAGATAATTAGTGATCTCATTTTCTGAGGCAGGGGGAGTTGTGACATAACCTACGCCTCTTTCGGTTTTTTGATAATAATCCGGAGGTTTTCCTTCAGGGGTTAGAGACATCCGGATTGGGGTTCGCCTACCTTTCCCGAAGTTCAGACCCTGTTTTTCATTAAAATTATACCCCATTTGCTTCATTAAGTATATAGAATTAGGTTCGTGATAATGGAATTGGGGAACTCCGTCGTCTTCCTCTAAACTTCCTCTTTTGAGTTGTTCGGGTTTGACTTTACCAAAAGAGATCGGCTTCTGCCCTTTCCTTTTGGATGGGACTTTGAAGAAAGCCTTCTGTACGTTTTCTGCTTCTTTATCTGAAGCAAAGAATGACTTGATTGGCAACGTAAGTGATGCCTCTGTGCAAAGTGTGTGCCATGGATTGGTACCTGCATTAGAATCATTCTCTACTAATTTATTTTTAGAGGACACATCAGGCAAGTATGCTAAAAGAAAGTCTTCATTAATGCACCATTCACCCTCGCTCGGTACATTATTATTACTCTCATCCTGACCCATTACATCTAAGTTCAATTCCCAGGGACAATCTTCTTCAGGATCTGGTTCAATGTCAGCTTCGTTGCCACTGTCAATATCTTCTTTCTCCTGAGATTCCAGGTAGAAAACAGAGTCGGTGTGAAAGTTTTCCACCCCTCGGAAAGGATACTTTTCCGCAATTAGGGTTCGAACTTCTCCATCATCATTGGCATATTTCATGACCTGATGTAGGGTAGACGGGACAATGCGATTTGCATGTATCCATGGTCGTCCTAACAACAGATTGTAAGACGTGTCCGCATCTATGATGCAGCATGTCACCTCGGATTTGAGGTCTCCAATTTGACATCTGAGTTTGATCTTCCCTAGAGGTCGAGTGCTATTTGCATTGAACCCGAAGATGGTGGTCTGGGTAGTGTGCAACCTGTGCATAGGAATCTGCATGTCTTCTTGAGTAAATGATATGCAGGGTAAACTTCTTGCCGCTTGCAGACATTGCCGACAAGTTTGATCTTCCGAAGCTTCAGGAATTGGAATGACTTGGGTGATGAAGCTCTCTGTATTCTTCAATGCCTCAATGAGAGCTTCCTTGGTGGTTTTGGACAACCTTAGGAGCTCATATAGCGTAATTCTGGCTGGTATGTTTAGCCAACTGTGCCATGACATTGAATTGGAATGGATTGTTCGACTCCCCGTGTTCCTGGTGGAGATTCCTATTGAACCGGAATTCTTTCTGTTTCCCCTTATCAACTGGCTTTTTGGGGACAGAACCCCCAGCGTCTTGGGGCTGTTCCTCAACTTCTTGAGCATTCTGACCGTAGTCTTTCAAGTAAGTCTTTCCAGACCGAGTACCAGGGTTGTCTCCCGGGTATGCAGCCAGGGCAATCCTCTCTTCCTCTGAATCTGTGAGGGTCTTGAGGTGATCATCATTCTCAGTAATGGAGGGGCTAATCATGTTAGAAGATTTAGCCTTGCCTCCTTTCTTCTTGGACGAGGTATTCGTCCACTGTTGGTCTCCCACTAGATCAGGGTGAACCCACATGATTTCTCCTTTTGAGGTGGTGAGGGGTATCAACCCCTTGTCTTTCTGACTGTGTAAGTCAGTATTCTTCAGACGCATTTCTCCCTTGTGGATTGGGACAACGCCATCTGCGGTCGCCACTGGAGGGAAATCACCGAACTGGACTGCTATCATGTTGGTGGAGACAGTCTTCTGTTCAGGTTTTAGAGTAAGCACTTTGGCGTCCACCAAATTCTGGAGGATGTCCTTAAAGATATAACACCTTCTGGTAGGATGCCCCAGGAACCTGTGATAGCGGCAGTAATTAGGGTCATCTACCTTTCCTGCCTCCTCTGGCTTCCTAATTTCAGGAAGCTGTAACTTGTTGTTCTTCCGTAGTAGCTGGAACAAGGTGTCTACATGTTCCTCCTTGAAGGAATACTGTTTGGGTACTTTTTGCTTATTGGGTGCTTTGCCTTGCTTCGTGGGCGGTGGTACTTGCGTGTAGTCAGCTGCTAAGGTCTCTTTTCCCTTAGACCGCTGGGCGTTGTTCTGATTGCGTTACTGTTGCAATTTGGGCTGTGCAGCTTCTTCGGCTTTCACCCGAGCTACAATCTCTTCGGCTTGTTCTCCTTGTGACACCAGTTGTCTCCAGGAGTGACACTCCGCTACCCCCATCTGGGTAAGGAGCTAAGTCTGCAAGTTGTGCTTGCAAGTTTCAACCAGGGTTGACTGAGTCATACCTGAGGGGCATCGCAATGCCATGCTGCGGAATCTCTCCACGTAGGCCTTGATGGATTCTCCCTTCCTCTGCTTGGTGGCGAGAAGAGTTGGGACAGAAACCTCCGTATCGTCCTCGAAGAACCTAGCCAAGAACAACCTTTCCAAATCTACCCATCTCTAAATAGATCCAGCAGGCAGTTTCATAAACCATTCAAAAGCCACTCCCTTAAGAGTGCCGATGAACAAGCGTGTCAGGATGGCATCGTTCGCCACCACATCTCCAGTTTGAGATTTGAAATAGTAGATGTGTTGATTTGGCGATCCTGTGCCATCGAACGGTTGCAAGGTTGGAGCTTTGACTCACCACTCCTTCTTCACGGAGCTCACTTCTGTTGGCGATTGCATTGAGGCGAGCTTCCAGTTCATCCATTTTGGTGGATTGAGGATACAGTTCTTTTTCCACCTCCTTTTCACCTTCAGAAGAGGATCCCAGGTTGTGAGTCTCACGATCCGAATGCTCGGTCACTTTCTGTTTCCCTTTGGAGGTTGACCTCCAGGAAGATTCAGGTTTGTGGCCTTTTTCAGCAATAAGTTGGGCCATCATATCCTTTAATTGGAGAAGTGTCTCCTGCTGCGCCTGGAGCATAACGTGATGTTCGTCCACTCTTTTGGCTATATCCTCGTGATTTCCCGCCATATAAGCAGATACCTCTTGTGGTCCGACCGAGCTCGAAGATTGAGATTCGGCTATTGCCGAATGTTCATCACTTGTGGTAATCCCTTTGGCTAACTTTTGATAGTTAACCGGGCGAATAGCTCCTGTCCGAGTCCGGGTATGCTGATATACTCCTTCGAACTGGTCACAAATTTCCCTAACAGTCGGGGAATGACTTGTTTGTGACTCATCAGAATCAGGATGTGAGGATTTGCCTCTGCCGACCATGTTGATGGTGACCTCAGGATATTCAATTTCAGAGGTCTTCTTCTGGCGACGCTGTCGTTTAGCAGGTCTAGCGACATTCGTCAACCTATTAAACACCGATTGCCTAGGCGTCGGTGAGCAACAGCTACATTCGGAGAGGACAGCAGATATGAGCCGCTCACATTAGCATGAATGAGCCACTTGCTGTGTTGGCCTTCCTCTTGTTAATAGCTCACGCAAATCGGAGACCTGGGAAAGATCTCGTGAAGGTGGAGATGGAACCCCCTGCCCTTGGATGGGTTGGGCATGAATCTTAAATCCATGCTGTCCCTTTTGAACCTGACGGACCGTGTCATGTTCTTGAGAAGAAACACGAGAGTCGCGTTTAGGTTTATAAACACGAGGCTGAGGCCTGTGTTTGATTGATGGACTAGATCCTTGTGGATCTTGTCCTGATTGAACGCACACTTGTGGTGTGCGTTTTGATGTTGTGCGTTTGGCTGTTTGAACAGACCCTTGAGGGTCGTATTCTGACTGAACGCACAGTTGTGGCATGCGTTCGGATGATTGAACGTGCCTTTGGAGGTCACGTTTTGGGACGCACTTTTGAGGTGTGCGTCTATGTTGAACAACGCGCCACTGAGGGTCGCGTTTGAGTTGAATAACCCGAGGCTCATAGTCGGGTTCATTGCCATGAAGTGTGCGTTCTTGAGCAGAAACGCACAGTTCGGTCAAAGGCTCAGAAACGCAGTCTTTGCGTTGGGCAGTAGCTCGGCTATTCCGCAAGTATGCTCGTCGTAAGGATCTTCTCCTTCGTCGAGCAGCATTTTTCTTGGCCTGTTTCAAGGCCATGGCCGCAGCATCATCGGCGTTGGTAGGGTTCTCCTCCGACATAGGTCTCTTTTGACCTATGATGTGCCATAGTGATACGGGGGAGGAGTCTTCAACTCGCAGAACGAGTTTAAGGTCTTGGCCAAAGGAGAGGGCTTTCTTTGGCATCTCAGCAGTAGTGATGACCTCCTTAGAGGTCTTGTGGGTATCACGCCTAGCTTTAGGGCTAAGCGACCCAGAGGAGAGGGCCTCCTCATACTTGGCTTGGTCGAACTCTACGACGAGAGTTTCGACAGTGGTTCCAGTAAGGTGAACATCGGATTACGCCACCACTTCCTCGTCAGAGAAGCTAGTCCCCAGCAGAGTCGCCATCTTTTGTTTGTTGGAAATTTGTAGTAAAAAGACGATGAAAGAAAAATTTGACTTGTATTCTCTCAAAATCAATTACAATTTGGATTCTGATTACAAAAGAGAGGAGAATGAATTTGATTCTCCCCTTTGTTTAAAACTGGGTTCTTCTTGGTAGCGGTGGAGTGCCTCCTTCGATTGATCGCGTCGAACTTGCTCTCCGTTGACGATCCGACCGTCCTATCTCACGAAACCGATTGAATTGCTTAATGAATTCGGTTTAGAACTCTTGACGAGTATAAAGAACTCAGAATGAGTTGAAAACTCTGACAAGAGTTGTTGAAAACCGAATGTCTGGTTTGGTGTGATTAAGTTGGATTGCAAGCTTAATCACGAACTCTTAAATGAGTTTCAGAAATAAACTCAGAACGAAACTCTGTAAAAGAGTTGTTGGAACCGAAGATTCGGTTAATTGCCAAGTGATTGATACCCTTGATGAAAGGATCTTTCGGGATTTGATTAACTGATCGTTGATCAGTTCCTTGATCTTCAAAAGATCTCCTTCGTGTTGTTGAATAAGCGGTTTTGATACCAGCTCACCTCAACCCTATGTGGTTTTTCTGCTAGCAACCGATCAACTCCCTACTCAATTGAGTAAGTCGGTTATTTATAGGGGGATTAGGGTTGTAACGAACCCCTAAATCCGCTCCTGAGTGGGTGAAGATCCCTCAGAACGTGGGATAACGGTTTTGAGGCCGTTCGGTTTGCGTTTGAACAAGTCAAAACGCCTCAGTTGGCGTTCTGGGCTTTAACTCTGCGTCCAAGGCTTGAGACGCAGAGTTAAATCTCTGCTAGAGATTTGAGACGCACAGGCCGCATGCGTTCTGGAATTGGAGACGCACAGATCGCTGGTGCGTTGAAGTTCAACTCTGCGTCCAGAGTTTGGGACACACAGTTGAGCCTGTTGAAGAACGCACGTTATGTGTGCGTTTGGTGCTTTAACTCTGCGTTGCAGAGTTAGATATTTGCTGGAGAATGCACAAGTTGTGTGCGTTTCGCAGAAGTGACCTTCTGCGTTTGATAGAGGTTGTTGACTTGTAACCTCGTCTATTATGACATTGCAAAGGCCATTGCTTATTGATCTCTGTCTGTTATAGGATATGAGAGTCGTCAGATTGTAACTCTCACCATCGATTATGAAGGCCACTGAATAGGGTTTTCATTAGCTGTCGGAAGCGTCGTCGGATTGTAACTCTTCTCAATCTGTGTGAAAAATCTCCTATTTGCCCCTTTTGACTGTCGACCCGAAAGCTATTTGATTGTAGCTTTCGTTGTGAGAGCTTGACGGGAATCAACATCCATAGTGTTTTGAAGATGGATATTTGCCCACAGCTCTCTACCAAGCGACTCACCAACTAAGTCCAACCTTTTATTTCTGAAATCATTACACTGCTCATCAGCATCTCTAATAGTTGCTAATATAATATTAGTCACGCTGTTGTCGCAGCCATCAAGATCAATCATCTCAGGGATGAGGCTGTGTTTATAGCGGTTGCAGAGTTGCGGATGCAGTGATTAGAAAGTCGTCTGATTGTAACTTCCATTATCAGGGCTTGATAGGGATCGGCTATCTATTGTGATTTTTAGACAACCTACAGAACCCCCTCCAAAGTTTTCGAAAGTTCGCGGTTTCCTGAAAGATAGTAATACACATTGATTAATCATATGTGCCCACAAATAGATTTATTAGATTAAATCCAACAGAAACTATTAAATAAAATTAATCTCACTATCTGAATCCACA
>NC_033800.1:1896184-1950639 GCF_001876935.1 Asparagus officinalis | reverse complement strand
AATTAATAGAACTCAAAACTAAAACTAGGATAAAATATGTGATAAAATTTTATAGTGTTAGTTAGTTAGAACTAAAACTAGAATAAAACTTTACAATGTTAGTTAAATAGAGCTCTAACAAAACTAGAACTGAGATAATTACATAAAATTATCCCACTTTTTAAATTTTCTATACAAAAATGAGAGTTCTAGCCTCTCAAATTATCCCAAGTTTTAGCTTAGAACTTGGTGGTAAAAAACTAGAACTCCTACGTATTTTATTATTTTTATTTTTTATGTTTCTTCTTTCTTTACTTCTTTCCTACTATGGTCATCACTATGATTAAACCGTGTGGTCAGATCAGATCTCGTCTCTTCTTAGTCATCTCTAATATGTTTTTTACTAAATATTATAATTATATAATTAATTTAAAAGTAAAGATTGTACCCATCCTTAATTTATTAAACAATAAAATTAAGAGATGGGGAAAGAGATCTCAAGGAGCCAAAAAAAAAAGGAAATGTAAAAAAAAAGATTTAGACTTCTACTATAATAATAATTAAAAAACAAAAAAACTACAACATGTATTATAATAATAGTTGTCAATATCAAAGGAGGCAGTAAAGCTGGCGGTCTGTTATGTGCATTTTAGCGGGCGATTCTTTCCCGCTATTGTGCGCCTCTGCCTGGATCTAGCATGAAGAAGAAGAAGAAGAATGGCAGTAAAGGGATCGTTAGCTCTACATCGAGAGAGTCTATATTTGTATATCCTTCCTCCTCTCCTGCTCATGTAGCTAGGGGATCTGAGGAAACAGAGGAGACCGAAGAAAGCGAGGAAAGCAATAGAACAATAGGAGTAGGAGTAAGGGGAGCTTCACCACAGGAGCTAATGGGAAGTACAGGTCCGATAGGGGCTAGGAAGAAGATTCTCATGGAGGAAATTCTGGCAAGAACAAGTTCTCTCTCAGATCCACTTCAACAGAACGGATCTGGTCAAATCCTTGCTCGAAAATTAAGTAAGAGTCCTAACTCAATCTCTTGGGCTGATGATGTGGAAGAAGAGTATGAAACTGAAATTGATGGAACTGGTAATGAAGCTGAAAGTAATATTGAGGTTTTCACACCATTTGTAGCTCAGTCTAATAAGGAGAGTATAAATTTTGAGAAGATTAATCTGGAAGATGATGAACCAGATAAAGAGGAGAAGGATTTAGGCAAAAAGAATGATATACCTGAAGCTAAAAAATCATTTGCTAGCTTATTCTCAGATAACAGAAGGCCTGGGAAAGGATTATCTCTTAATTTTGTCCCACCCTCTCAAACTAATGCTGCTATTTTCTCTAAAGAGGAATGGAAAGTAGGTGAAGAATACTGGAAGAATGCCTTGATAGGCCATGTTATAGGACTAAATGCGAAATTCAAATCTATGGAAGCTTATATTAACAAAGCCTGGGGAAGGATTTCAATTCCTAAAATCACTTTAATTAAATCAGGTGTGTTCTTGTTTGACTTTCAATCGGAGCAACAGATGAGAAATTTTTTAGAAACAGGGCCTTGGTTCTTTGGTTCCAGACCATTGGTGCTTAAACCATGGTCAATTGATACTGAAATGGAGAAAATACAAGACTGTTCTTATCCTATGTGGGTGCAATTTCCTAATCTGAGACTCAATTTATGGAGTGCAATAGGTATCAGTAAAATTTCTAGCCTTATTGGATGCCCTGTAACAACAGATATGCTCACAGCAATAAGGCAAAGGCTAAGCTTTGCAAGGGTTCTTCTTAAGGTAAAGCTGCCCCTAAAGGAACAACTTCCTGATTCTATTAAAATTCAAGGGCCTGATGGTGAAAAATATAATCAGAAAGTTATATATGAATTGAAGCCAAAATGGTGCACTTATTGTAACATGGTTGGGCATGATACTGACTTCTGCAGGAGACAAAAGATGAGGAAAGTATGGGTACCTATTAATAGGCAGAAGGAAAAAGAAATGCAATCACATAGTGCACAAGCATCATAAAGTGTACAGACAGATATGCTCAATATACTAACAGAAAATTCTGAAATGGGGAGTATATTGAATAATGAAAGATTGGATACTAATAGAGGGGAAGGAAATCTAATTGCAACTCCTACACATGAGAACCAGGAGAAATTGGATTCTAAGAGTTCTGGAAAAAAATAATGCAACTCCTACACAAGATGTTGAAGAAAACATGCACAGATCAAAGGGTAAGGGGAGAGCTGTTGATAATGGCTCACCTGACATACAAGGCATAAGACATGAAAAAACTGGATTTGCAAATGTGTACCAAATCACTTATCCAATTGTGAATGCATCTGGATTCACAAGTGTCAGTAGAGCAAATATTGCAAGGAAAGCAAAAAATCAATATTTCTGTGGATTCAAACCAGAAATCCCAATTCTCTCCATTGGACTCTCAGGTGTATGAATTTGACCCTTGTTATATTGACAGGGGTGGAAATCAATAAAATGCATCTAGCTATATGGAATATTAGAGGGTTTAATAAATCCTCTAAGCACCTAATTGTCAAGCAATTCATATATCAGTACAATCTCCCCCTTATAGCTCTTTTAGAAACAAAGCTCTCTAAAGACAAAATGAAGCAGATAGCAAGGAAAATTGCTAAAGACTGGAGTTGGACTTCAAATGTGCAGGAAGCTGGGAATGGCAGGATCTAGATTCTTTGGAATAAAGATATACTAACAATTCAAAAGGTGAAGTCAAGTGATCAGTCTTTAACTTGCTCAGTTCAATTGAATAATGACAAGTTCTCATGTCTAATGTCTGTGATATATGCTTCAAATCAAAAAGAAGATAGGAAAAATTTATGGCAGGACTTGCTTAGTCTCAAAAATAATGTTGATTGTCCTTGGATTGTTGGTGGTGACTTCAATGCAATTATGAGTGCTGAAGAAAAACTGGGTTTTACATCTACAACTGATGCTGATACAGAAGATCTCCAAATATTTATATCATCCAGTCAATTGCTTCATATCAAATCCATTGGATGCTTCTATACTTGGAACAATAAACAAGATGTTGATACTAGAGTTTAGAGTAGAATAGACAGAATTCTGATTAATGAAAAATGGCTGCATCAATACACATCAAGTCAAGTGGAGTTCTTAACTCCAGTTTGCTCTGATCACTCACCACCTCTTGTATCTGTTGGTGAAGAAGATTTTCAAGGTAAAAGGCCTTTTAGATTTTATAAAATGTGGACAAAACACCCAGAGTTTCTAACAATTGTGAATTCTGTTTGGAGGCAAGAAGTAAAAGGGTATAACATGTACAAGATCTACTCCAAGCTCAAAATGTTGAAACCTGCTATCAAGGAATTAAACAAAAAACATTTTATGAATATAGGAGAGCAAGTTTTAAGAGCTAAAGAAAAGTTGATTAGAGTCCAAAAGCAGCTGAATTTAGATCTCTTTAATCATGATCTTATATCTCAAGAAAAGGAATGTATTCAAAAATACAATAGACTGCTTCATTGTGAAGAATCATTTCACAGACAAAAAGCCAATGTCAGTTGGGCTGTGCATGAAGATAAGTGTTCACAATATTTTCATTCAGTGATGAAAACCAAAAGTCATCAAAATAGAGTGCTAACTCTTTATTCAGAGGATGGGAGAAGGCTTACTGATATGCCAGATATTGCTGCTGAGCTTGTGGAATATTATAAGAAAATGCTGGGTAGCAAAGTGAACACAACATTGCCAGATCCTACAGTTATATCTAATGGTCCTATTCTCACAGATTCCCACAGGAATACTCTAGGATATCCTATCACTAAAGAAGATATTAAGCAAGTTGTCTTTACAATTTCTGATGAAAAGGCCCCTGGACCTGATGGCTATAGTGCATCATTTTTCATAAGTGCTTGGAGCATCGTAGGTGAAGACATGATTAAAGCTGTCTAGGAATTCTTCAGGTCGGGTAAACTTCTTGGCTCTCTCAACACAACAACTATCACACTAGTTCCTAAAGTTCTAAATCCCAGTTTACCTTCTGAGTTTAGACCAATCTCTTGTTGTAATTGTGTCTATAAAGTGATTTCAAAAATAATTTCGGCTAGAATCCAGAAAGTTATAGGACATATAATTAATGATGCACAAAGTGCCTTTATCAAGGGAAGGATTGTCTCAAACAATATCCTACTTGCACATGAGCTTGATGCACAAAGTGCCTTTATCAAGGGAAGGATTGTCTCAAACAATATCCTACTTGCACATGAGCTTGTCAAGCATTATGGTAGAAATATCAAGGGAAGGATTGTCTCAAACAATATCCTACTTGCACATGAGCTTGTCAAGCATTATGGTAGAAAATACATATCCCCAAGGGCTACTCTCAACATAGATTTGAGGAAAGCTTTTGATACAATAAGTTGGAGCTTTATAAGGACCATGCTAACAGGATTGGGGTTTCCTGATAACATGGTTGGATTGATTATGACTTGTGTAACTACTACAAAATTCTCTCTATCTCTCAATGGGTCACTGCATGGATATTTTGAAGGAGCAAGGGGATTGAGACAGAGTGATCCTTTATCACCATACCTGTTTGTTATTGGGATGGAATATCTGTCCAGGAGATTGAAGAAGCTCAAAACTGATACTTTGTTCAAATATCATCCAAAATGTTCTGGAATGGGAATAACACATTTGATCTTTGCAGATGATTTATTGCTATTTTGCAAAGCTGATATGAACTCAATTTATAAATTGCACGATTGTCTTCAAGATTTCAGCAGGGTATCTGGGTTGGAGGCTAATCCAAATAAATGTGTAGTCTACTTGGGTGGAATTGAAGATATTATCAAAGAACAGATCTGCTCTCACCTGAATTACTCAGAAGGATCCATGCCAGTCAGGTACTTAGGGTTGCCCTTGATTGCTAAAAAGCTTACTCATCTAGACTGCACACAATTGTTAAGCAAAATCTCAGAACAGTTTCAAGGATGACAGAGCAGAAGGAATCTATCTTATGCTGGAAGAATTCAGCTGATTAAATCTGTCATTATAGGGATACAAAATTACTGGACAAGTAACTATGTGTTACCCATCAAGGTTCTGCAAAGAATTGATAGACTATGCTCTGACTTCTTATGGAACTGTAAGGTACATTTAGTCTCTTGGTATGATACTTGCAAAGATAAGAAAATTACATACACCAAATGGATATATGGCAGATTCAATCAAAAGTGACAGATTCTTGGATGTGGAGGCAATTACTCAAAATTAGAGATATGGCTCTTAACAAATTTGGTGATAGAAATAATCTACAAAGAGTTATAGAAAACTGTCATGTAAATGGAAAATTACAGATATCAGCTATATATAATGCACTGACCATTTCAGCAACTTATGCTACATGGTCGGATACAATTTGGGGAGGCTTGCATTATCCTAAGCACTCAGTTATACTATGGCTAAACACCCTCTCCAGGCTGCTGACGAAGGACAGATTATGCAAGATGGGAATACTAAATGAAAATCAATGTGTCTTGTGCTCAGCTCAACAAGAAACAAGTAAGCACCTATTTTTTGAATGTCAGTATTCAGCTCACATTTGGAATGAAATGATGGAATGGTTAGACTACTCATGGAGATCATGCAGCTGGGATAGAGTTATGAACTGTTATAGTACAAATCTGAAAGGGAAGGGATTCATGAAGAAGATGAAGAGAATGACATTATCGGCTACTGTCTATTGGATTTGGAAGGAAAGGAACTTAAGAATCTTTCAAGAGAAAATGCATACATCAGTTCAGTTGGTGAGAGAGATAAAGACTTCAATCTTTTCTAAGGTGCTAAATGAAGACATTCCTGAACATATAAAGGATAAAATAGGAAAAATGTAAAAAACAGTCTGTTTCTTCATTTGTTTGATTCTTACCAGAGATGAACTGGTAAAGCTTTGATATGTATACACTTTCAAAAATTGGGAGATGAATAAAATTTTAATTCATTGACTAAAAAAAATAGTTGTCAATATCTTATAGTTTAACCAAATGTTATTTAATAGTAAATAACATTCTCATAAACAATTATCAATCTATAATAGTAAGTTAAAAATATATAAATGATATTTATATCCTCAAATTGTATAAATATATGCTTCATGATTATAAAAATTTATCCCATATTATTTTATTAAAATATCACTCTTCACAAAATTATTCCTATTTATTCTATTAAAATATCTTATTAACAAAAAAATATTTTACTTCAAATAATTATACCATTTCACATGAAAATGTCCCAATTAACTACAACCCCTTCTCGAATTTAGGGCCTCTCAGGTTCTTTTAACAGAAGTTATCAACAAAAGTGTTATTTGTAACTATAATAGTAAAAATTTCAGTCCCTCATACAACTAAAATTCAAATAAAAAAGAAAAAAGCAATTGCGTAAACTTCGCGTACAGGTTTAAGAGGGCCACGTGGGTCAAGCCCGTCTGTTGGGAGTCATAAGAAAATGTGTTGAAGGGCGAAGGACACGAGAAGATCGTAAAAGACCGTCCATTCGCTGGGATTATTTATTTTATTTTACATCATTATAGTTTCTTTAGTTTTTTGGTATGCAATCTCAACCAGCCCACATGATAATAATTTTAACGTTTTGGACCCTATTTGCCATAAACTATTAGATCTATTTTTTATGAGAAATATTAGAGCTTTGTAGGTAATGATGTAACTAGATTTGTTTTGAAATTTTTGAATAAAGAACATCTGAAGGAGGGATTAAATTTCACCTATATATATATATGTTGTGCTCATTCCAAAATATAAACACCGGACCAAATGACTCACTTTCAAGTTTTTGTAATGTGATATGCAAACTATGTTCAAAGTGCTTTTGTTTTGAATCGATTAATAACCGATAATGTCCTAATAGCTTTTGAGCTATGGAACTAAAATAAGCAAATGGGTACATGGTATAGGAGAAGTGATAGAGGAGATAAGTTCGATTTTATTTGTGTCTTTTGCTAGCTATTATGGAAAAATAGAAATGAAGTCAAACATCAAGGGAGGGGATCAGAGAGACAATTACTTTGGTTTCTGGAGTGAAAGATTACCGAACTTTGTTTCTCAAATCTCAAGAAACTAATTTATTCCGTAGGTTAAATTTAGTCCCAAAGAGGTGGGTTCCTCCCAGTTCAGGCAGCATGAAAGTCAATGCGGACAGCGCGGTCTTCGCGGACTGGAGAGCGATTGGTGTAGGGATAGTAGTGTGAGATGCGAACGGCACTTTGCATGCAGGACTATCAAAGTTAGTTTGAGCTCGCAAGAATGTTAAGTATGCAGAGTTTATGGTTGTTATGGTGTTTTCAGTCGCCAAGTTATGTCCCCTTACCGACAACAGGCAAATATTCCCCATCACGCATCATTCAGTCAACTCAACACTTAGGACAGCCAGAGTTGACCTAGCTGACTCACCGTACGTGTCGACATCTCGCTAGGTAGACTCGAATTGTGATACTTATCGGTCCACTCATCAAAGACGACTCGTTACGCATCCACTCAACTGGTTAATTAGCTGCCGTCTCGCTGGGTTGACTCGAAAGGCGTTACTTTTCGGCAGCCCTTGATACAAGTCAAAAGGCAACTTTGACCTCGAACCCCCCGCTAACAACGCGTTGACATCACATTAAATACTTGGCAGACGTCGTCATTTCTCCATCCCCGGCACTATTTGTGACACATCGGACCACGCCGGCTTCGTGCGCCACCTATCACATCTCATTAATGCCGAAGTGACAGTGCCCATTCTGTGACCACTCCACAACTGACGCGCGTAAAGTCGACGCTGACTTAGCTGCCAACTCAGACTCGGCAGGAAAAGATCACTAAAATGCCCCTCTTGAATGATTAGAAGAAGGATGACTATTCCCAATGCGAAGGTAAGCAATTTCTGAGAACTTTTCTCCATTATACTACACCAGAGAACTCGCATAGCTCATCACTTTCCCACTCAAGTACATCACTGACTAAATTTTTTTAGAGGGGCGGTCTAAACAGTGTGAGATAGCGGGCGATTTTCATTATGCTATCTTGCGCCCTCGCCGAGAAAATTTGAGATTCCGATGGCTAAGAAGAAGAAAAGCAGTGGTAAAAAGATATTGGAGATTGGATTGATAGCCTCTAAAATGATTTCGATGGTCTCTGATGATCATTCTGATGCTCGAAGTGATGAAGATGATGAAGATTTCATTGAGATGGGATCTACTGGTCCAAAATGGGCAAAAAAAGCCTAGAACAATGGCGGAGGTGCTGAATTCAGCCAATTTGGAGTGTGATCGAGTTCCTGTTCAAGATCGTCAACATGATCGAGTTCCTGGCGTTGATCGATTTTCCCAAGATCGTCGGTATGTTCATGGTCCCGGTGTTCTTAACCTTGGTAAGATTCATTCCTCTGGTTCTAATGGCAATCTTGAGATTAGTAAGATTCAAGCTTCTGGTTCTAGTAGATCTGTCAAGTTTTCTTGGGCAGATGAAATGGATTTAGGAAAATATAAGGTTGATTCATCTTTAAATCAAGAATTCCAGTTGAATTCTTTGAGTTCAGATCTGGAAAAAGTGAAAAATACTGTTATATTGGATCTGGAAAAAGTAATAAAGATTCTAGAGCCTTATCTAGTGGAAATGCTAAAAAGAAAACTGAAGTGCCCCTGGTTGATTCAAATGTAACGGGGAAAGACTTTGAAAAAGTTGGGCTAGTCTGTTTACAGACAATAGAAAGTTAGGGTGTGGGATGAATTTGAACTATGTGCCCCCAAAAACAAAGACATAGCTTCTTTTGATGATGATGAATGGAATGATGATATTTTAATTTGGCAATCTTCACTAATTGGTCAAGTAATGGGGTTGAATGTAAAATTTAAAGATATGGAAAATTATGTGCAAAGAACATGGAAAATTTTGATGCCGGAAGTTTGCCTCCTCAAACCTAGTCTTTTTCTGTTAAAATTCAAGAGTATTGATGAGATGAATGAGATTTTGTGTAAAGGACCTCGGTTTTTTGGTTCAAGACCTTTGTTATTGAAGCAATGGTCTAATGGAGAAGAAATTGATAAAATAAATGAATGTGTTTATCCTATGCGGATTCAACTCCCATCTTTGAGGCTCAACCTATGGAATGCCAAAAGCATTTCTAAAATTGTTAGTGCTATAGGCTGTCCAATTGTTAGTGCTATAGGCTGTCCAATTGTTAGTGCTATAGGCTTATGCGAGGGTGCTAGTTGAGGTTAAATTGCCTTCTCCCCTTCCTGATCAGATCAACATTCAAGATCCAAAAGGAAAACAATACTCTCAAAAGGTGATATATGAATTAAAACCTAAGTGGGGTGATCTGTGCAAGCAGGTTGGTCATGACATAAAAACCTATAGGAGGCTGGTGAAAACACAAAGATGAGTCCCTAAACAAATCCAAAATCCAATACCTGGGAATATAGGGAAGGAAAAGGCTAATACTGTGAATGTCATTCCTGTTACTCATGAACATGTGAGGGATCTGTAGGAAAATGAATTAAATGCTAGCCTGAATATGGAAGTTCCTGGACATGAAGGCAATCAACAGACTGGGCATAGAAGGCAGCTGGTTGTGCACATTGTTGATACTAGGAGTCAAAAATATGGACATGAAAACAATTCCCATCAGATAAATCAGATCAATGAGATGATTACTGTGGATGAGGAAAAGACTACTTTACAAGTCCAATCTGGTTCTGGGGAGCAGGTAGTGCACAGGTCTGTGCATGTGGTGCATGTCAAGGAAAAAAGTACAGGGGTTAACCTTAGTCCTGGATGCTCTCAACAAGGGAATAGATCATGGACTCATGTTCAAAAAGGCAAAAAGAATAAGGATATCATTCCTGGTAATTCTTTTACATTTCTGAATATTTTGGATACAGAGGGGGGGGGGGAGACAATGATGAATCTATCCTTCTGAAATGTTAGAGGATTAAACAAATCCTCTAAACAACATATGGTTAAGCAATTCTTATCTCAGTATCAGCTCTCTTATATAGCCTTGCTTGAAACAAAAATAAAAAATAGTAAGCTTCAGCATGTAGTTGGAAACTGGAACTGGTTATCTAATGCCAGTAATCAAGGAAAAGCCAGAATTTTGATTATGTGGGGTTCAAATAACCTTGGAATTCAAATCATCAATATATCAGATCAAAGTATCACATGTAAAGTTGCTTCTTTGGATGGGAGAATGAAATGTATTATTACATCTGTCTATGATTTTAACCAAATGGAGGCTAGGAAGGAGTTATGGACTGAATTGAAAACTATACAACAATCACTGAGGAATGAACCATGGCTTCTTTGTGGTGATTTCAACACTGTCATCAATGGTGAAGAAAATCTTGGAGGTGCAATAATTTCTAAATCTGACACCAAATTTTTTAGGGAATTAATTGAAGACTACCATTTAAATCATCTAAAAATAATTAGGTGCTTCTATGCATGGAATGATAAGCAAGATCATGAATCTAGAGTGTGGTGTAGACTGGATAGGGCTCTGGTGAATGATGCATGGCTTCACATGTACAATGCTAGTCAGGTTGAATTCTTGCTTCCTAATTTCTCTGACCATTCTCCTGCATTGGTATCACTTTTTGCGGAGTGTTCAAAAGGAAAGAAACCATTCAAGTACTTCAAGATGTGACTATAATTTAGCAAACAAGAGTAGAGGGATATAAAATATATGTAGTTTGCAAGAGGCTTAAACTGCTGAGAGGAGCACTTAAGAAGTTAAACAAGAAGCACTACTTTAATATCTGTGAGCAGGTTCTTAGATCTAGAATAGCTCTTGAAGAGGTTCAAGGCAGTCTGCAAATTAATCCTCTCAATTCATATTACATTAATAAGGAAAGGGAGTGTATTGCAAATTATAACAAACTCTTGGATTGTGAGCTATCTTTTCTTCAGCAAAAAGCTAGGATTAATTGGAGTGTTCAAGGGGATAGGTGCACAAACTTTTTTCAATCCAGAATCAAAGCAAATAGACACCACAATAAGGTGTTGGTTTTTTATAATGGCTTAGGGCAGAGAATTTCTGACCAAGAGGAGATTGTAAATGAAATAGTATCATACTTCAAGGGCCTATTAGGGACAGCTCCAGTTACAATCACACCAGACATTCAAGTCATTCAATCTGGACCATGCTTAAATGAAGCACAAGCTGACATGCTTTTCAGACCTGTTTCAAAAGATGAAATAAAAAATGCAATTTTTTCTATGGATGATAATAAGGCACCATGCCCTGATGGATATGGAGTAGGCTTTTATAAATCTACTTGGGCCGTGATTGGAGAGGAGGTGACTTTAGCAATTGAGGAATTCTTCAAAAATGGAAAATTGTTGGGAATGGTAAACTCTACTGCCACCACTCTTATACCTAAGAAACAATGCCCTGCTTCTCCCTCTGATTTTAGACCTATATCCTGCTGTAACTGCATTTATAAATTCATCTCCAAAATCCTAGCAAATAGAATTAAACCAATTATGGGAAGCATTATGAATGAATCACAAAGTGCTTTTGTCAAAGGTAGACAAATTACAAGCAATATCTCCTTGGCTCATGAGCTAAAAGCTATAGTAGGAAGAGTATTTCACCAAGAGTTGTGATGAATATTGATATTAGAAAAGTATTTGATACAATCAACTGGAATTTTGTTAGAAAAATGCTTGAAGGGCTGAGGTTTCCTAGAAAGATGATTAACTAGATCATGGCTTGCATCTCTTCTCCTAAATTTTCTATATCTCTTAATGAAGCACTTCATGGTTGTTTTGAAGGGAAGAGGGGCTTAAGATAGGGTGATCCCCTTTCACCATATCTTTTCATCCTAGGGATGGAATACTTATCCAGGAGATTAGAGCTATTGAAGAAGGACAGGTTGTTCAGATATCACCCAATGTGTGGTAAGCTCAAAATATCTCATCTCATTTTTGCAGATGACCTGCTTCCCTTTGCCAATAGGGATTTATATTCAATACAAAAACTATATTAATATGTGAGGGATTTCAGTGATACTACTGGCCTGGAAGCAAACCTGGACAAATGCTCTATATACTTTGGAGGAGTGGATGATTCTGCCAAAGCAGAGATTAAAAGATTCATGGGTTTTTCAGAAGATACTCTACCTTTCAAATATCTGGGTATACCTCTCATCTGTAAGAGGTTAACATATATGTTGATTGCAATCCACTGTTGGATAAAATCTCAAGCCAGTTTCAGAAGTGGTTAAGACATAGCAACCTATCATATGCAAGGAGGCTCTAAGTAATCAAAAGTGTGATATTAGGTGTTCAAAATTACTGGACATCTAATTTCATACTGCCTATTAAGGTTGCGAAGATGATTGATGAGTTATGCAGAAAGTTCTTATGGGGGAAGTCTGAAAATTCTTTTAAAACTCCATTGGTTTCATGGGATAAAGTAAGTTGTGGGAAAAACATGGAGGATTGAGAGTTTTCTCTGCATCTAATTGGAATCTGGCTTCAGTTATGAGGAGCATATGGTATGTCCATGTTAACAAGGAAATTTTTATGGGTGAAATGGATTCATGGAAACTACTTAAAGCACTAGGATGTATGGCATGTTAAAGCTAAAAAAGGGGACTCTTGGATGTGGAAGCAGCTGCTCAAGTGCAGGGATAAAGTTTTGAATGTTTTTGGAGGGATTGACAACTTGAAACAAATTTTGAATGCTTGCTATAAAAACTCTAAAATCTAGTTATCAGCAGTTTATACTGCTTTCTCCCCTGTTTCCCAAACTGTTCCATGGTTCAACACAGTGTGGGGAAAGTTGAATTATTCGAGGCACTCATTTGTGTTGTGGCTTGCAGTGCAAAACAGGTTACAAACATAAGACAAATTGCTGACAAGAGGTATCATAAACACAAATTCTTGCCTCCTGTGTGCAGGTGCAGGTTCTGAGAGCAGAAATCACATGTTCTTTGATTGCTCCTTTTCAAGGGATGTGTGGCTATCCATCATGAACTGGCTCAAGATGGATAGGCAAACTTGTAATTGAATCCTATTTATGGATTGGTTTAACACCAGACAGAGAGGGAAGGGTTTCAAAAAAATGTGAGGAGGATGGCTCTTGCGGCTGCTGTGTACAGGTTGTGGGAAGAAAGAAATAGCAGGTGTTTTCAGCAAAGAGTTAAAATTGTTGTTCAATTGGTGAAGGTAATTAAAATTGATATATTAACTATATGCCTGAATAGTTCCATCTCTGCTGAACATAGGGATTGGATGATATCTTTGTAATTTTGATAGCTTTCTTTTAGAAGCTTGGTTTTCTCAATATTGAGACCGTGATGTACATAATTTCCATATTTTGGTGAATGAATAAAAGCATTTTTCATTGATAAAAAGTACATCACTGACTTGATCATCGAAGGAACAACGGGGGAACTAGTCTCTGTACTCTTACGAGTTGTTACACATGCAGGGAAGAAGCAACTCAATTCAAAATTAGATATTCGGAGAAGTTAGCGGCCCCCTACTCAATCTTTACACCACTACATCTGTGTGATTATTAACATCAACAAAGGCTATGGTGGAACCTGCACAAGTTGTATATGGTATTGAATTTAGAGGAATTGAATTTGAAGGTGATGCTAACCGAGTCATTGGAGCTATTTAGGGAAATTCTATGATATTATCTCTTTTTGGTCACATGATCGAGGACATGTGAAGGTCGTGTAACTTATTAGATTACTAGAATGTCCTAGTGGTTCATCGTTCTGGGAATAATGCTACACACACTTTTAGGGCAGAAGGCTATTGAGTTAGAAAGTTTCCAAATCTGAAATGAAGGCCCTCTAAATTTCTTAAATAAAGTTCACATAGATGATAAGAAAAGCGATTATGAGAGAATTTTTTACTTATGTTGGTTGTTAATGTAATTTGAATTATTCGGATGAAATGATCTTCTGACCATTTAAATTATGTTGGTTGTTAATATATGGGCCAAATTGCACCCAAATACCATAAAGTTTTCAGTATTGACAATTAAATACTATGAGTTATATTTTGGTTTAAAAAATACCATAAAGTTTCTAAAATTTGCATGTTACTACCATGATCCATGCAAATGCAAAAATTTTCACCCAAATATTTCTCTATGATACTTACATGCCAATTTTAGAGCTTTTCAACCATTAATATTTGTTAAAAATTTCACTGTAAAAATATCGCAACTCTATTTTAAAGTAGAATTAATATAAGTTTGAAGGAACAAATGCGGTTGATTTAATGGCAAATTTAACAATTATTATTAGTTAAAAAGCTTTAAAATTAGCATGTAAGTATCATAGAGAATTATTTGGGTAAAAATTTTCATGTTTGCCTAATCGCTAGTCATAACGTGCAAAACTTGAAAACTTATATCATATTTTATTGTATTAAAATATAACTTGTGGTGTTTAATTGTTAAAACGAGATTTTTTTTTTTTTTTTTTTTTGCAATTTAGGCTACCACATGAGAGGAACGTCCCCGTTTAGGGAGCAAAGTTGGAAGTGAAAACAATTAAAGAATAAATAAATCCAATAGTTGAGGCGGTAAGAGTAGCCCCATGCGATAGCTGTGAAGGCAAGGACAAATCTAAGAAATTGGGGTGGCAAATTGGGGGAGCCAGAAATCATTGACAGACGTACCGTTTTCAAGTAGTACACACAGACAACACATGCCCCCCCCCCCCCCCCCGAGCTGCAGTGGTGGTGTCTAAAATCCACAAAATTGGAAACAATTCCAGAAGCCGATATTAGAAGGAGAGTGGAGGCCAGGAGAGCGTGGGCGCACGATCTGTGCTTGGTAAGTTACTGTCTAGTCCTGGGCTGGTCTGGCAGGGAGCGAAGAATATGCTCCTCCTCCTCCACCGACCTCCTCCAACGACGACGACGCGAGACGACCCCGGCCAGACCTCAACGACGCCGAACAACAACAAGGACGGACAACAGCCCCCCTCGGCGTCCCCGAGGGCGGCCAGCCGCCAAAAATCCAGGCCCCGTCTAGTGACCGCGACCACCACCGCCCTCCGCTTCCTCCATCCTCCGCCTCTCCCCGGCTCCGACCTCCCCTCCTCCATCTCCTCCCTCGCCTCCCCGCCGCCGCCGGCATTCTCCTCCTCAACGGCCACGGCCTCGTCACCTGCCGTCTCCCTCCTCCAGGCCCCGGCCCGTCCTCTCCTTCGACGGCAACTCGAGATCCTCTGGCCTCTCCGGCGCCTTCCTCCCCCCTCCCTCGTCTTCCGGGGAGGACAGCGGCGATGACCGTCTCCTGGCTGGGCCCCCAGGGCCAATCGTCGGGGGCAGGGGTGGGCGGGTGGGGAGTGCTGGCCGTGACGGTCCGGTTTCGTCCGCCGCTACCTTCGCCAACACGGCTCTGAGGGGCTGGCCCCTGCGGCGGCGGGAGGGATGAAGGAGGAGGGCCGGCCCGCTCCGCAGCGAGGAATTTAGTGGCCGGGTAGGAGATCAAGGGGGGCCGGTCAGGTTTTTGAATAAATGATAATTGTTATGGGCGTTTGAAATTGAATTAGCTAGCTAGCTAGGGTTTGTGTGGAATCTTTGTTGTTAGTTTGTAGCTTAATTAGGTAGCACTAATGTACGCGTCTCTCGTGAATAAAAAAGAAAAGGAAATTAATGCTTGAATCGAATGTGTTGTTTCTTGACCAAGATCAATTTCAGTGTGTGTATGTGTGTATGATGTTGCTTAATTATGTTGTGATTTTAATATGTGAGTTTATTCCCATGTTTTAACCGTTGGAATTTTCTGACTCGCTTTTTTCAAAAGATAATAACCCGGAAACTTCTTCTCTATTTAATTATCACTTTGATACCTCAAAGTTTCAAAACTATTTCACCGAGATGATTTCGTTTAATTTTCTATTAACTTTTCGCTACTGCTGGGAACATTTGCTTGTTTGGATCTCCTACCAATTGGATAGAATGAATCTAAAATTTATCACGTACGGTTATGTTATGGTCGAAGGTATCAAAAAATCAAACGGAGGTATCCAAGTGAAAATAAGCCTTTACAGTTATTATTTTTTTCAAGAGAATGTGAGATATTTTTTTTAATATATACTTTCTTTTTATTGTTTTAAATAAGTAAAAATGAGGAGGAGGAGGAGGAGGAGGAGGAGGAGCAATTATCTTGAGTCATTTTCTTGAGTCGCAGTCTTAAGATTTTGGCCACCCAAACTTTGATAATGTTGGAACAAGAAAATAAGAAAATCTACAGTCATCAACTTTAAAAATAAAGTGGAAGAATGAAGCGTTCCAATGGGTGTCTAAATTCTACAATGATTGGTATGTATCGCATTTATCGCTTATATAAATATATTTAAATTTCAAGTTTAAAAAAGATATATCTTTGATTGTTTGAGTGAGTGAAAAACTAAGATATTTAAGTGCTATTTAGCCAGTTACAAAATATTGCAATTCCTCACTTTTTCATTAGTAGTGAGTGTTGTGAGTAGTGGAACTCGAATCGCACAAATAGTGCATGAACAAGAACGAGATAAATCACAACTACACAAGCAAAACACAATCACCACAGTAAGACAAACGAATTTACGTGGTTCGGCAAGTTGCCTACGTCCACGGGGCAAGGAGGGGAGAGTTCTTACTATTAAAAAAATTAAGAGAATACAAATAGGGTTACAAAACTCATCAATAAACCCTTAAACAAACCCTCAAGATCTCTCACAAATCCTCCCACAAAGGCTGCACAATTCTCTCTCAAAAGCTGCTCAAAAACGTCCTTTATTAACCTTAATTAATCAACATATTCCTATTTATATCAAACCCAATCCAACTGCAAACAGGAACCAAAAATCAGCTTGAACCCATCGTAAGTCGACTTATAGGGTTTTATAAGTCAACTTGGCCGAGCTGAAAACACTAACAGGAGAGCAGAACGCAAGTTGACTTAACAACTCAAAGGTAGTTCGTAAGTCGACTCATGTACGAGCACAAGTTGACTTGTCATAAGTCAACTTATGCATGTGCACAAGTCGACTTATGATAGAAAATTTAGTTTTTCTGCATCTTTTCTTGAGTTCTCCACAAATCTCCACCTCGGCAAAGTTTTCTCCCAAAACTGATCCGACACCAAAACATCCAAATGTCTCACTTGTTGCGTCCAGTACGAAGTGGAATAAATTCACGACAACAGACTCGATCCACAACAAGTCAAAAACCTTTTTATTGGTGAGTTTTGTAACCCTATTTGTATTCTCTTGATTTTTAATAGAAGAACTCCCCCCTCCGGCGGAGACGACCCCCGCTAGACCTCCTCCAACGACGATGACGACAGAGACGACCACCGCCAGACCCCTCAACGACGCCCGCCAACAACAACAACGACAACAGCTGCCCCCTCCGGCGGCCAGCCAGCAGCAAGAAACAATCTGAAGCTGCCCATCGTAGTGACCCATGACTCCCCAACTACCCTCCGCCTCCTCCACCTCTGCCTCTCCCCCAACTCGACTCCCCTCTGTTGGAGCACGTGAAGTGTGAATCCAGCGGTTATTGAAGAGGTTTGTTTTCGGTGTGGGGACCACAAAACGTATGTGAGGCTAAGGAAGGGAATTGTCCAGCGGATCTTTGATTGGGTTTTGTTCTTTGAGCGTGAATTGCAGGCAAAACAAAGCCCACCCGAATCCGTTGGCTATATATATCTCTTTAAGTTCTGACCTAGGGTGGTGTGCAAGGAGGCTTTGGCTGCAAAACTCCTTTTGCGGCTACGGAAGAAAAAAAGGTCAGAGGCGTGCCAAGTGAGAGGTGCAGAGACTCTTTTGACGGCTGCAGGCTTGTAAGAGCAGGGAGAAAACTTTGCAGCGCGAGGAGAGTTTTGTGAAGAGAGAAAAAGAATTTGGGGGCTGGCCTTTTCTTGTAAAGAAAAACAAGGAGCCTATTTGAGGGTTTAGATTGTGAGAGTTGTAAACCTATTGTATTCTTTTTCTCTTTAATAGTAGATTCCCCCCTCCTTGCCCCGTGGACGTAGGCAGTTTGCTGTTCGTTGGTGCGTAAGATGTCGGGGAAAGAAGGTGCTTCGGGAGTCGAGGGTGGTTCTTCTGGCGTGAAGACTATTCAGAGTTTGAATATCCACTCTATGAAGATAGATGTGGAGAAATTTAATGGCACAAACAACTTTGGATTATGGAGATGCGAGGTTTTGGATGCGCTGAACGCGCAGAATTTGGAGGATACATTGGAGTTAGATGGCAAGCCAGATGAGATTGAAGAGAAGGTTTGGAAGAAGATGAATCGAACGGCGTGTGGTGTGATTAGGTCTTGTTTGACTCAAGATCTAAAATATGATGTGATGAATGAGACTTCTGCGAAGAAGATTTGGGAGATTCTCGAAAGCAAGTATTTGACCAAGAGTGTGGAAAATCGCTTGCATTTGAAGAGGAGACTTTATCGTTTCCAGTTGAAGAAGGGAACCTCCATTAGAGATCACATGAACCACTACACAAAGCTTCTTGCGGATTTGGCGAATGTGGATGTCAAGATTGAAGATGAGGACAAGGCGTTGCTGTTGTTGAGTTCCTTGCCCGACGAGGAATATGAGACCTTCGTTCTTACTCTGATTAATGGGAAGGCATCACTTTCGTATAGTGAGGTCACCGCTGCACTTGTGAATTATCAGCTTCGAAAGAAGGATAAGGAGGCTTCGGTTGAGCCGGTAGCGGAGGCGTTGGTCGCAAGAGGGAAGGGTCCAAACCGAAAGAATTGGAAGTCACAGTCTAGAGTAGGAAAAGATCAGTGTGCTTGGTGCAAGGAGACTGGTCATTGGAAGAAAGACTGCCCAAAGCTCGACGAATGGATGAAGAATAAGCAGAAGGGAAAAGGGAAGCAACCATCATCAGAAGCAAACATCGTATCGGATGGTAATAATTCTGACTCTTCTATTTATTCGCTTTCTATCAGTCCTACAGATAGCTATTCGGAGGAATCTGAATGGATGTTGGATAGTGGTGCGACCTATCATGTGTGCCCTAGAAGGGAATGGTTCTCCAGTTTGAGAAGCTGGTGGATAGTGGTGTGGTGTACATGGCTGTCAACCGTGCATGCCAGATCCTTAGGATAGGAAGAATTCGCATAAATATGTTTGACGGGACTGTTAGAGAGTTAAACGATGTGAGATATGTTCCTTCTTTGAGGAAGAACTTGATCTCGATTGGAGCTCTGGTTGGAGAGGGTCTGAAGGTTCGTGTTGAGGACATGGTTCTCGAGATTGCGAGAGACTCTCGTATTTTGATGAAGGGCGTCAGGAGAAATAACCTGTATTACTTCACTGGAGGTATAGTGGCAGGTGGAGAGCTGACGACTTCTGTTGATTCGACTAGACTGCGGCATTTGGGGCTTGGCCATTCCAGTATTGATTCCTCGCATAGATTGAAAGAGGGTGCAAAGACCTGCAGTTTGAAGTCCAGTGAACATGTTGATGTGAGCAAGAAGACCGAGGTGAAGTGTGGCACCTCTATTCACCGTGCTAAGGGTCGTTCTGGAGGAGTTCACGTGGATGTTTGGGGGCCTTCCAAGGGGGCATCATTGGGAGGTAATAGGCGTTTTTGAAGAAGTGTGTGATAGACAGAAAGGTGAAGGTACTCCATTCTGGTGGGAGGTACAAGATGGACCTATTTCTGTATTGGAGCCGAGCTCACGACATTGCGAGACACTTCGTTGGAAAAGAAATCTTAGGGCAGCTAGATAGGGTGACAAATTTGGAGAACCGTGCCTTGCTGGAGGAGGATCGGTGTTTGTGGTCGAGCAATGGTTTGCAGAAGAGTTTCTGGACAGATGCTTCGACATATTTGAGTCATCCTATTAAAGAGTTGTCAACTGCTGTGATTGGAGGTAAAACTCCATTGGAAGATAGGTCTGGTTGTGTCACTTTGGTTGAGGTTTCGATGAGGAAGCCAATTGACTCTCAGCAGGTGGAGAGTTTTGGACATACCTTAGATGTATCGCAGCGGGTGGAGATTGATGCTACTCCACATTGGGTGTGGATTTTCCCACATACTCCAAGTCATTCTGCATTGGTTGGGATTCCAGCTGAGGTGACACAGCGTGGAAGTCATTTGGATTCGGATGCAGATGATGAGTTGGGTTTTGATTCGAGTGCAACTGACAGACATAGTTTGGATACGGCCATTGGTTCGCCTCAAGTGGAGGTGTTTGAGGCCATTGGAGGTGCTATCAGCCGTAGAGTTGATGATATTGGAGAAGGGTTGCGAACTCTTCTATTGATTTGAGGTCGTTCGCGGCCATTTGGGTGAACTACATTCGGCTTGATTCCTTGGGCAAGAGGATACGTAGGGCAGTCTTTATGATGCAGCCGGGTTTGGATTTTGATGGGGGTGAGATCGATTTGGTGAGTTGATACTGACATTTGGAGAGTGTTTGCATTCTCATTTGGGTTCTCGACTTGTTATGGATTGAGTCTGTTGTCGTGAATTGTTTCACAGTGTACTGGATACAACAAGTGAGACATTTGGTTTGGTTGGTGTCGGCTCAGTTTTGAGAAAACTTCACCGAGGTGGAGAATTGTTGGAGCACGTGAAGTGTGAATCCAGCGGTTTTTGAAGAGGTTTGTTTTCGGTGTGGGGACCACAAAACGTATGTGAGGCTAAGGAAGGGAATTGTCCAGCGGATCTTTGATTGGGTTTTGTTCTTTGAGCGTGAATTGCAGGCAAAACAAAGCCCACCCGAATCCGTTGGCTATATATATCTCTTTAAGTTCTGACCTAGGGTGGTGTGCAAGGAGGCTTTGGCTGCAAAACTCCTTTTGCGGCTACGGAAGAAAAAAAGGTTAGAGGCGTGCCAAGTGAGGGGTGCAGAGACTCTTTTGACGGCTGCAGGCTTGTAAGAGCAGGGAGAAAACTTTGCAGCGCGAGGAGAGTTTTGTGAAGAGAGAAAAAGAATTTGGGGGATGACTTTTTCTTGTAAAGAAAAGCAAGGAGCCTATTTGAGGGTTTAGATTGTGAGAGTTGTAAACCTATTGTATTCTTTTTCTCTTTAATAGTAGATTCCCACCTCCTTGCCCCGTGGACGTAGGCAGTTTGCCGAACCACGTAAAATTAGTTGTTTTGAGTTTGTGGCCATTGTAATAGTTTTTAGGATCCATCGACAGGTCAGTCCTAGAACTGATGAGAGGAAGAGCCGATATCTCACTTGGTTGAGATATCCGCTTCAGATTCTTGTCTCCTTGGTGAGACGGGAATTCTTATTATTGATCTTTCTCTCTTATTGTGCACCAGAAACTCTGCCGAAATTTCCGCTGCGCACAACAAAAATCCCTACAATATTCACTAGTTTTTCGCAACGTCTTTGTACTCTTAAGTTGTTTAAAATTTGCAAATTAGTACCCTGAATGATCTCATATGAAGTTCAGATGAAAATTTTTATGCTTGCATGATAGAGCTCCGGAAGCGAGGAATTAGTGGCCGGGGTAGGAGATCAATGGGGATCAGGTTTTTGAATAATGATAATTTTTATGGGCGTTTGAAATTGAATTAGCTAGCTAGGGTTTGCGTCGAAGACCGGAATCTTTGTTGTTAGTTTGTAGCTTAATTAGATAGCACTAATGTTCGCGTCTCTCGTGAAGAAAAAGAAAAGGAAATTAATGCTTGAATCGAATTCTTGATGAAGATCAATTTCAGTGTGAGTGTGTATCATGTTGCTTAATTATGATGTGATTTTAACATGTGAGTTTATTCCCATGTTTTAACCGTTGGAATTTTCTGACTCGCTTTTCTCAAAAGATAATAATCAGGAAACTTCTTCTCTATTTAATTATCACTTTGATACCTCAAAGTTTCAAAACTATATATTTCACCGAGATGATTTCGTTTAATTTTCTATTAACTTTTCGCCATTGCTGGGAACATTTGCTTGTTTGGATCTCTGACGCAGCGCGGAAGTAGTAGCCTCGGAATCCACCAAGGAAAATCTTCGAATCCACGAAGAGCTTCGAATCCACTAAGAAATATTGAGGAAAAACGAAATTTTATTAATCAAAAGTTATTGTCTCTAGGGCTTACAAGACTATTCTTAAATAGAAAAAGAAACAAGACTCCTACAAGGACTCAAACTCTACCAAAATAGTAAAAGAATTCCTAAAATATTAAAACTCCTAAAAAGTCTCCTTATTACTAGGAAAGTCCACCGGTTAAATCTGAGATCAAATCGGATTTATTTCCTAAACAAAATAGACTCCCAAAATATTACTAAAAATAGTAAAAAACAGACAAAAATACAAATATCTCTCAAACCGTAAGGAATTTGGCAAAACGGAGAACGCAAATCGACCCCTAAGGGGTCGGTTTTGATGGCTTCTTCTCGTCGAGATAGTCAATTTTCATATATAATTCGTCCTATTCCGACGTACGGTTTGAAAGTTATGACCGTTTCTTCGAAACTAGTTATTTTCTTCGAGCAGGCCCGCATTTGGGCTTGCGACTGTCCTACTTTGACATAAACGCGTCTGCTATATGTTCTACATCAGTCCCCCCTGCTTGAAAAGAGCTCGACCTCGAGCTTACACTTGCATGAATAATTGTTTCTTCTGGTGGGTAATACTCAAACAAATCTGCAAGTAGGAGAAATACCCAAATCTGTAGGAAGGTCAACCATATAAGCATTGTCGCTAATCTTCTTCAGTATTTTACATGGACCATACTTCTTATTCTTCAGCTTTTTGTAGGTGCCCACGGGAAAACATTCTTTTCGCAGAAACACCATCACCATGTCTCCCTCTTCAAACACCTTCTGCCTCCTGTGTCGATCAGCCCATGTCTCCCTCTTCAAACACCTTCTGCCTCCTGTGTCGATCAGCATCATTCTTATATTTAGCATTAGACTGTTCTATCTTCTCCTTTACTTCCTGTTGGATAGCCCGTATGTTTTCAACCATATGATCTGCAGGAACACTCTGTCCTGGAAGCTTAGGCAATAGAGCAAGGTCGAGATAATGATTCGGAAGCCTCCGTACACAATCACAAAGGGTGCCTTACCTGTAGTTCGACTCTCCATACAGTTATAAGCAAACTCAACATGTGCCAAAGCAAGATCCCACTATTTCGGTCAATCTCCAGAGATGGATCTAAGAAGATTGCTGAGGGTGCGATTGACCACTTCAGTTTGGCCATCTGTTTGAGGGTGATAGGCAGTACTAAACTTAAGAAAAGTATTGAATCGCTGCCACAAAGTTCTCCAAAAGTGAGATGAGAACTTAGAATCTCGATCGGATGTAATGGACTTTGGTACTCCATGAAGGAGAACTATCTCCCAAAAAAAAGATTGGCAATGTTGCTCGCGTCTGCAGTCTTCTTGCATGGAATAAAGTGCGCCATCTTCAAAAACCTGTCAACCACAACAAAAACAGAATCCATGTCTCGTTGGGTTCGAGGCAGTCCCAACACAAAGTCCATAGAGGTCAACCACAACAAAAACAGAATCCATGTCTCGTTGGGTTCGAGGCAGTCCCAACACAAAGTCCATAGAGATATCATGCCATGGTGCATCAGGAACTGTCTCGTTGGGTTCGAGGCAGTCCCAACACAAAGTCCATAGAGATATCATGCCATGGTGCATCAGGAACGGGTAAAGGTATATACAATCCTGTATTCTGAGACCGTCCCTTAGCAACTTAACAAACTGGACAACGTCGCACATATTTTTCTGCTCCCTTCTTCAACTGAGGCCAATAATATCGTTCTTTAATGGCTGCAATTATTTTATCATATCCCAAGTGTCCTCCTAGTCCGCCATCATAAATGTCTCGAATTATCTGCTTTCTTAGTGAACTCTGGGGTATGCACAATTGATCGCCATAAAATAGGTAACCATCCTAAATATGAAAGCCTTTGACTGATTTATTTTGAAGGTAGTTGTCCCAAATCTTCTTAAAATCTTCATCCTCTGCATACAGGTCCTTAAGGTACTCAAACCCAATCACTTCAGCCTTCAAAGTTACCAACAATCCAGCTCTCCTACTGAGTGTATCTGCAACCTTATTCTGCTGCCCGGATTTATGCTTCAAAACAAAGGTGAAACGCTGCAGATATGTGATCCAACGAGCATGCATATGGTTGATGGTAGTCTGACTATTAAGGGTCTTCAAAGCCTGATGATCAGTGTGAAGCAGAAACTCTCTCGAGATCAAATAATGCTCCCAATGATTCAAAGACTAAACTATGGCATATAACTCCAGCTCATATGTGGTCCACTTCTGCCGAGTTTCGCTGAGTTTTTCACTATAAAAAGCAACTGGACGTCCTTCCTGAGATAAAACATCACTAATTCCTATGATGGACGCATCACAACCAACTTCAAAGACCTTTTAAAAATCTGGAAGTACAAGTACTGGTGCGGTGGACAATTTCTCTTTGATCAGTGCAAAACTATGATCCGCATCGTCCCCCCAATTGAATTTGCCTTTCTTCATGCACTCAGTGATAGGAGCTACAATACTGCTGAAGTTTCTGACAAATCTTCTGTAGAACGTTGCTAGGTCATGAAAACTATGAACTTCACTTACTGTCTTCAGTGTAGGCCAATCTCGAATAGCACGGACCTTCTCTTCATCAACATGGATGCCCTCTGCGCTAACAACAAAGCCTAGGAATACAAGACTATTGGTCATGAAGTTGCACTTCTTCAGATTGATGTACAACTTGTTCTCTAGCAAAACTGTTAGTACCTCCCTCAAGTGGTCCAGATGTGCAGTCTCACTCTGGCTATAAATTAGGATATCATCAAAGTAAACTACAACGAACTTGTTGATAAAGGGTTTTAATACCTGATTCATCAAACGCATGAAAGTGCTGGGAGCATTAGAAAGGCCAAAATGTATTACTAACCATTCATTCAGGCATTCTTTTGTCTTGAATGCAGTCTTCCACTCATCTCCTTCCCTAATCCGAATCTGATGATAACCACTCTTGAGATCTATCATTGAGAACAATTTTGATTCAGATAACATGTCTAGCATGTCTTCCAGGCGTGGGATAGGAAATCGATACTTCATGGTGATTTTGTTGATAGCCCTACTGTCCACACACATGCGCCACTTTTTGTTCTTCTTTGGGACTAGTAGTGCTGGTACGACACACAGACTCATGCTAGGCCGTATAAGATCCTTCTGGATGAGATCATCCACCTGCTTTTGTAAAATCTCTTCTTCCTTCGGGTTCATTCGATAGTGTGGCAGATTTGGTAGTCGGGATCCAAGGATGAAATCAATCTGATGTTGCACGTCTCGAAGCATTGGTAATTCAGAGGGTAGATCGTTAGGCATAACTGTTTCAAACTGCTGCAAGAGGGTTTGAACTCCAGGTGGACTGCTTTTCTGACAAAACAAGAGCATAAACCTCAATGGACTGCTTCACTTCTTTTATAAAATCTTCATTGTCAATGACTAAGAAAGTCTTCTTTTAAGCCACATTGGTATTGACAGGCCCCTTCTCAGTTAGAGGCTTGAGCACAATTCGTCGACCATCCTTCTTAAATATATAAACATTATCCTTTCCCCGATGTGTGACATCAACATCAAACTGCCATGGCCTGCCTAATAAAATATGACATGTGCCTATCTTAACTACATCACATAACGCCTCATCAATATAAGTTTGGCCAATGGAAAAGGATACTCGATACACTTCATCAACTTGTACGTCGCTACCCTTTCAAATCCAACCAATCTTGTAAGGGATGGGATGTTTCTGTCTTTAATCCTAACTTCTCCACCATGCGTCAAGAGATAATATTCTCGTTGCTCCCACTATCAATGATAACATCACAGATCTTATGTTTTATGGTGCATCTCGTACGGAAGATGTTATACCTCTACGATGGGTCTTCTGTCTTTGGGGCCAACAATAGAAGCCACACAACACATGAGAGTTATTCCCCATCATCATCAGGATCCAATCCACCATTATAGTCTTCAACTTCGTCACGGTCTGTACCTTTATCTTCATGATCCACTATGTTCACAACACCTCTTTTGGGGCACTGATTGGATCGATGACTAGGCTGTCCACATCTATAGCACTTGATTGGGTCAGACTTGGCATATGGGTTCAGAGGTATAGTCTTCTTTGCAGTTGTTGTCGCTGGACCCTTGCCCTTCTCCGTTGTAGTATCTTGATTAGAAACTGTTTGGGACTGTTTACCATGATTAAAGCTCGTGCGCGACCCGTCGGAAGCTACCTATGGACCATTACTATTTCGTCAGCGTTGTCGCTCCACCTTCTCAGCTAGGCTAACCGTGTCTGCCAAGGTATAGGTCTGCTGTAGAGATACACGATCATGAATCGCCATCTTCAACCTACCTGTATATCGAGACATCTGTTGGGCCTCGCTCTCGTGTAAGTTGTTGCGGGATGATAGTCGATAGAATTCCTGTGTGTACTCATCCACGGTTCTTCCACCCTGTTTACAATTCTGGTACTGCCCGAATAAAACTTGTTCATAAGCGCTTGGCAAGAAATGGGCTCTCAATAGCTTCTTCATCTTTTCCCACCTATCGACCTTCGGCTTTCCTTGACAAGATCGATTCAGACAAACAGATTCCCACCAAGCTGAAGCTCCACCTTTGAGTCGGTAAGCCACTAATTTTACATTTTGTTCTTCTAGGATCTCCATATACTCAAAGAATCTTTCTACTTCTGCAATCCAGTCGAGGAACTCTTCAATATGAAGTTGCCCGTTGAAAGATGGCAGATCCATCTTTATCTTGAAATCTCCAGCGTCATAAGTATCCCTTCGTCGTCAGTCTCTGTGATAAACACCACGACGTGGGGTGCATAGGGATCTTCCTCGCTGTCGGATTCTTCATATGGAGTCAGATCACGTCGTTGGTGACCATCAACGCGATTGTGAACTCCCATCAGGTTCAGACGCACCATTGCCATCGTAAGTTGCTCTATGGTAGCCCTCATCTGATCACCATTGGTCTTCAGTTGTTCTACAATGGACCTCAGTACGTCGAACTCAGTTTGAGAAATAGGGGCATCATCACCTGCCATCGGATCGGAGGAACAAGGCTCTGATACCAATTAACGCAGCGCAGAAGTAGTAGCCTCAGAATCCACCAAGGAAAATCTTCGAATCCACGAAGAGCTTCGAATCCACGAAGAAATATTGAGGAAAAATGAAATTTTATTAATCAAAAGTTATTGTCTCTTGGGCTTACAAGACTCTTTTTAAATAGAAAAAGAAACAAGACTCCTACAAGAACTCAAACTTTACCAAAATAGTAAAAGAATTTCTAAAATATTAAAACTCTTAAAAAAACTCCTTATTACTAGAAAAGTCCACCGGTCAAATCTGAGATCAAATCGGATTTATTTTTTAAACAAAACAGACTCCTAAAATATTACTAAAAATAGTAAAAAACGGACAAAAATATAAATATCTCTCAAACCGTAAGGAATTTGGCGAAATGGAGAACACAAACCGAACCTAGAGGAGTCGGTTTGGATGGCTCCTTCTCGTCGAGATAGTCGATTTTCATATATAATTCGTCTCATTCCGACATACGGTTTGAAAGTTACGACTGTTTCTTCGAAACTAGTTATTTTCTTCGAGCATGCCCGCATTTGGGCTTGCGACTGTCCCACTTTGACATAAACGCATCTGCTGTGTATTCTACATCAATCTCCTACCAATTGGATAGAATGAAGCTAAAATTTATCACGGTTATCTTATGGATGAAGGTATCAAAATCAAATAAAGGTATCCAAGTGAAAATAAGCCTTTACAGTAATTATTTTTTTTCAAGAGAATGTGAGATTTTTTTTAATATGTACTTTCTTTTTATTGTTTTAAATAAGTAAAAATGAGGAGGAGGAGGAGGAGCAATTATTTTGAGTCATTTTCTTGAGTCGCAGTCTTAAGATTTTGGCCACCCAAACTTTGATAATGTTGGAACAAGAAAACAAGAAAATCTAGAGTCATCAACTTTAAAAATAAAGTGGAAGAATGAAGCAGTCCAATGGGTGTCTAAATTTTATAATGATTGGTATGTATCGCATTTATCGCTTATATAAAAATATTTAAATTTCAAGTTTAAAATAGATATATCTTTGATTGTTTGAGTGAGTGAAATACTAAGACATTTAAGTGCTATTTAGCCAGTTACAAAATATTGTAATTCCTCACTTTTTCATTAGTAGTGAGTGTTGTGTGCAGTGAAACTTGAATCACACAAATAGTGCACGAACAAGAATAAGATAAATCACAACCACACAAGCAAAACACAATCACCACAGCAAGACAAATGAATTTACGTTGTTCGACAAGTTGCCTACGTCCACGGGTTAAGGAGGGGGGAGTTCTTACTATTAAAAAATCAAGAGAATACAAATAGGGTTACAAAACTCATCAATAAACCCTTAAACAAACCCACAAGATCTCTCACAAATCCTCCCACAAAGGCTGCACAATTCTCTCTCAAAAGCTGCTTAAAAACTTCCTTTCTTAACCCTAATTAATCAACATATTCCTATTTATATCAAACCCAAACCAACTGCAAATAGGAACCAAAAATCAGCTTGAACCCATTGTAAGTCGACTTATAAGGTTTCATAAGTCGACTTGGCCGAGCTGAAAAACACTAACAGGAGAGCAGAACGCAAGTTGACTTAACAGTCCTATTAAGTCGACTTGACCGAGAAGAAAACAACAACTCGAAGGTAGTTCGTAAGTCGACTCATGCACGACCACAAGTCGACTTGTCATAAGTCAACTTATGCATGTGCACGAGTCGACTTATGATAGAAAATTTAGTTTTTCTGCATCTTTTCTTGAGTTCTCCACAAATCTCCACCTTGGCAAAGTTTTCTCTCAAAACTGATCCGACACCAAAACATCCAAATGTCTCATTTGTTGTGTCCAGTACGAAGCGGAATAAATTTTTGACAACAGACTCGATCCACAACAAGTCAAAAATCTAAAAGAGAGCTCAAATAATCTCCCCCATCGAAATCAACAAATCCAACCGGCTGCATCTGAAAGGCTGCCTACGTATCCTCTTTCCCAAGGAATCAAGAGGAACGTAGTTTATCCAAATGGCCTCCAAAGGCCCTCAACATTGAAGAATGTTTAATAGTTTTAAACAATGACCAAACTTCACACCTGAAACAACTTTGGTCAACATATCCGTAGGATTGTCTTTCGTGTGGATCTTCTCCAATATGACGCCTCCATCATCCAAAACATCAAGAACAAAATAGAATCTGATATTAATATGCTTTGTGCGTGCATGATAAACCTGGTCCTTCACTAAATAGATAGCCGACATGCTATCACAATATACCCGAAGGTCTCCTTTGAATCCCCAAGTCCTCCAACAATCCATGCAACCACAAAGCTTCATTCACAACTTCAGTCACCGCCATATACTCTGCCTCTGTAGTAGAGAGAGTCACTATAGACTGAAGTATACATCTCCAATAAACTAATGCTCCTGCCAATGTAAACACATATTCTGAAATAGACCGGCACTTGTTAAGATCCCCCACATAATCTGAATCCACGTAACCAATACAATCCTACCCATTCTTCTCACCCTTCTGAAAAATCAAACCAACATTGCCTTTAACATACCGTAGAATCCACTTCATAGCCTCCCACTGACCCTTCCCGGGGTCGTGCATGTACCTCAATACCATGCTCATGGTCTGTGATAAATCTGGCATCGTACACACCATAGCATATATCAAGCTACCCACCGCATTGGCATATAGAACCTTCGACATGTAATCTCTGTCCTCAACTGAAACAGGTGACATATTAGCTGAAAGCTTGAAGTGGGGAGCCAATAGAGTGCTAACTGCTTTTACATTAATTTCAAAGCTGAATTCTTTAACATTTTTTGTAAATAACTCCTCTGTGTAAGCTTCAATCTTCCCTTCATCCTGTCTCTCTCCATACCCAATATCTTCTTAACTTCTCCAAGATCCTTCATCTCAAACTCGGATGACAGCTCCTCTTTAAACTTTTGAATAGCCAAAGAATTTCTAGAAGTAATAAGCATATCATCAACATATAAAAGCAAATATATGTTCTCACCATCATGTAGCTTGTGCATGTAAACACACAGGTCATATGGACTCCTCGTGTCCTATGGCTAATCATGAAGCTGTCGAATCTCTTATACTATTGTCGCGGCGATTGCGTTAATCCATAAAGAGACTTCTTTAGCTTGCATACCAAATCTTCTTTTACTGCAGCTTTGAATCCCAGGATTGTGTCATGTAGATCTCCTCATCTAAACCTCCGTGTAGAAAGGCTGTCTTCACATCCATCTGGATCAAATCCAAATCCAGCTATGCCACCAATGCTAATAAAATCTGAATCAACGAATGCTTCACAACGGGTAAAAATATTGTTGGCCTTTTTGTTTTGATGATGTTTTACCAAATAATTTATAACTAATATTATTTGTCTAGTGCTTGTGTTTTATTATTTATTCTAGGCTAACAATATAATGGAGGATGGATGGACTAGAGCTTTCATGATCATATCCAATAGAGGTTGGCGGAATAGTAGAATAAAGCAATGTAATTCAAGTTAAAGATCCAAGATCAAGCTTCATCCGTAAAGTGTACCAAGTTGAGCTACATCGAAGATCAAGATAGCTTGGGTAATTTAGTTTAGGTTTTATATATTATGTGTGTTTAATACTTTAAGCTCAATATCATATACACACATATTTTATTGGTTTCTGTGTTTGTGTTTGTGTGTGTATATATATATATATGTGTGTGTGTGTGTGTGTGTGTGTGTGTGTGTATATATATATATATATATATATATATATATATATATATATATATATATATATATTATAATTATATATGAGGATATATGGGTATGCTTGGTACGGCAACACGAAAAAGTTGTGCTTGTAGAAGGCATACAAATTGTGGGCTTGGTAGTGAGGTGTCACATGCTGGCGCCGTCCACTGCATTCAAATGGTGAGACGCACATTCACATGGTGTAATGAGTGGATGAGGATGTGACACATCACTAGCTAGCACAAAATTGTGGCTTGGTACAAAGCATGACCAGATATTTCCTCATCTCTGTCTCTCTCTCTCTCTGCTATTAATAATATATATATATATATATATATATATATATTAATATATATATTATATATAGTATATATATATTATATATATATATATATATATATATATATATATATATATATTAATATATATATATAATATATTATTTATATATATTATATAATGTTTTGGTTTTTGCATAAGTTTATCAAGTTTTAAATATGAAACAAATTATTCCTTGTTTTACATATATATATAGCAAGTTGCATATTAAGCAATTTGTTTTTGTGAAACAAATATGTTTAGTCCAGCATATGCACTGAAACTATATATATATATATAATATATATATATATATATATATATATATATATATATATATATTATATATATTATATATAATATATAATACTTTTTCATGTCTACATGTGATTGGTATGATTTCGTTAAAATCAAGTTTTAACAAATATATGAAATCATACTTATTTGCAAAATTATATGTTTATGGGTGTAGGGTGTAAATTTTGATCTCCCAAAAACAGGGAACTTCATTTGTATTGATAAGAAGACTTATTACAAACTAATAAATCGAAATTACAACAGAAGCAGAGGGAATACCCTCTTTGTTTAGTGTGGGGACTTTTGGTAGCTACAGGATGCTTCGCTCGATGCTCGTGTCAAGTCTGCTTCCCTTGGGCCGTTTGACCGAGGTTGCTGGGGAGCTTCATTACGCAGTAGAAGCTCGATTTGATAGAGTTCGGGTCTTCTAGTTTGCCGGCGATCAGGGCTCAGAACTAGGAAGTGGTGCTGCAGTGTAAAAATTATGCAGAGAGCTTGGTCTTGATCCCTTTCCCAAAGTTTTTCCGACCTCTTTTAAAGGTTGTTGGAAGAGGCTCTTAGATGAAAGAGAGGCAGTTTGGCTGTTCCTTAAATTATGGGATATGACCATACATTATTCAGAGACATCCTGTTGTTCACCCGTACCATGAGCGGTCATTCGAGGAGTCGTGTTTTGCATCACGTCATGTAGGAGTGGGAAAGCCCCTCCTCGTATGTGTGACAACGGTTGTCAGGTACTCGAGTGGATCTGACCAACTCACCGAGCACCGGCGGCTCTCGCCCCTCGCTTGGACAGGTGAGGTAAGTTGCATTTATGAGGGTGCAGGTTGATTTGGCGTTTGTCCGATCACTCGTACTGTGAGCGGCCATTCGGCGGGCATGGAGTACCGTGTCTTCTCTCTTCAGGCGATCACTCGTACTGTGAGCGGCCATTCGGCGGGCATGGAGTACCGTGTCTTCTCTCTTCAGGTCGAGAGAGGCGGGAAAGCGGGTTCCCAGTACTCGAGTGGGCTTGGACAGCTCGCCGAATACTGGTGGATCCAGCTTTTGACTCGGACAACCGAGGTGAGCTGCATTTATGAATGTTCAGGTCGACAATACTGGTGGATCCAGCTTTTGACTCGGACAACCGAGGTGAGCTGCATTTATGAATGTTCAGGTCGACTCGACACCTGCCCGATCACTCGTACTGTGAGCGGCCACTCGATGGTCCTGGAGCACCATGCCCTCTCCCTTCAGGTCGAGAGGGGTGGAAAAGCTCGTCTCAGCACGTGGGGTAGCAGATACCTGTTAGACCCTAGAGGGGGGGTGATTAGGTTCTTATGCTAATCTAATTCGATTATATACCAATTAAAATTAATAAACAAGTTATCCTAGCAAGTATGAAATACAACAATGTATATGAGCTTGGATAAGTAATATGAACAACAAGATATATCCTAACAAAGAGATATAGGCAATGTATGTGCAAGGATATATAAGCTCAAGGGTAAACAATCTAAACTAGATAGCGGGCAATATAATCAACAAACAATATAAAAGGCGATATAAGATATAAACATAAAAGTAAGTGTGCCAATGCAATCACAAACAAACAATATAAGTACGGAGTTCGGTCCCCACGACCTACGTCTCCGCTCCTTACCTCGAGGAGATCTCCACTATCACAACCGGGTTTTCTACATTCACCCGAGCAACGTTTACACCTCACAATACAATCATTATGCAATCACACCTCACACACTAAGTGTTGGTCCTAGCCCGTGTCCTCCTCCTCAAGTGCTCGGTTACAACCTCTCCCTAGGCACGTCAACCGACGCCACTCCTCTTGGATTCGATCCCGTCTCTCACCACACACTTCTCTCGGTGTACAAGTGTATTACAAGTGAATCTTTACAATTAGGCTCAATACAAAGTGTTTGTTCTCTACAATGAATGAGAACGAATTATAAGCTCACTCTCTAAGTTACACAATCCCACAACCCAATTATACTATGAATGTAAATACAATAAGCTCAAATGGTTGTGTGTATAAACATAGAGAAAATAAAATCAACTAAACTCAATATGAATACTAGCTTAATAAAATGATAATCAAACAATATGAAATATAAAGCTAGATTGAGTTTAGAAAACTTCTCAATAGATGACAAGAGATGGAGGGAGAATAGTTGATTGCTCAAACTCTAATAGATGATCTCCTCAAGCTCTTGTGGAATTGAATTCTCAAACTCAAACACCCAATTGCTTAAAAGCTTCTAAACAAACTTAAACCCTTGTTTAAAACTCTTTAAACTTGTTTAAAATATTTCTTAAGTTCTCTTAGAAGTATGAGGGCATGGGGTATATATAGGCTCTCTCTGGAAAAATACTGACGAATGGTCAATTGACCGGTCGACCGTACCGGTCGACCGAAAACTGACATTTCAGGAAACAACGCTGATTTTAAAACACTGTTTAAAAATATCAAATAAATTCAGAAAAATGTAAAACTTTGGGGAATGATTATAGACATGATAATAAACATGCTACACTACTGGTTATCAGAAAGGACTTCCCAAATAAAAAATATCATCATTTTACAAAATAGTCCAAAACATGAAAATATGAGATACTTGAATTTTGATGTTTTGACATAAACTAACTTTTGAAACTTTGTGAAATGTTTTTATAGACTTAATAAAACATGTATAAACTGATATTGAAGTCTACAAACTAAGAATATAATATTTTCACAAAAATTGCATATTCTATGCAATGTTTTCAAAAACACAATAGTAAATATGAAATACGTGATTTCATATTATAAACATGAAAACCCAAAACTATGTATGTATATATATAAAACTATATATATATACGAAGAAACCAATAAAATGTGTGTGTATATTATATTGAGCTTAACGTATTAAACACACATAATATAAACCTATACTAAATTACCCAAGCTTGAGCTTGATCTTTATTGTAGCTCAACTTGGTACACGTTGCGGATGAAGATAAACTTGGATCTTAAACTTGAATTGTATGATGCTTCACTCCACAATTCCGCCAACCTCCTCTTGATATGAACGTGTAGGCTTAAACCATCCAACCTCCAACTACGTTGTTTGTCTACAATACATAAGAATGTACAAATACTAGACGAACAACATTAGTAGTAAATTGTTTGTTAAACATCATCAAAATAAAGTGGCCAACAATACCTAGCTATACTGGCGGCCTTGAGGTTTGCTGGCGAATTCGACTACTGACTCGGTCAGGCGAGTTGTGATAAAAGGTGAATTCCCATGGCTTGGGCGACTTCTCCTTGTAGGCGAATTTCCCACAAGCTTATGGAGGTATTTTTTTACCGTCTACAAGACCCCCTTCAAAGTTTTCAGACCTAAACCGGCTCGCGTGTGGTCTGGAATACTTTGAATAAAGAAGTTCTTAGCGAAACAAGTATATTTGGTTTCTTTTAGGATTTTTAGCAAACCCTCAGCTATCAACGGGTTTGATATGCCTTTACTGATTACCGTTTAAATCGGGCTAGCCATACTATTCCTCTCAGTATGATGAGTTGTCGAGTATTTTCTCTTAGACTTGATGCTAAGATTTCTACTCTAAACCTCAACCATTCGAGGCGTGGGTTTAAGCGAGGTCAGCTCATTGGCGGTTCAAGGCTCGGGATAAGTCGTGTTATTTGTCGTTTGTCTCTAAGGGCGAATGAGCCGTTCAGGGGAAGTTAGGTTTTGGAGGTGAAATTCTACTCGACTTGCGGATTCGAGTCGAGTTTTCGCAGGTAAGGCCTTTCCTTTGGGCGAAACTAGGTTCGGTGTGGGTGAGCCACGCGTCCGCTAGTGGGCTTCGTGCTTTCCAGCTAAGGTGACACGGTTCCGTCACGTCACACTCATCACGATTCAACAGTCTGACGTAAGCTTCGTGCGTCTCGTCTGAATCGTGGCCGTGGTTTTCGAACCCAACCGTCGGATACAACCGCCGATTTTGGTTCGGGTTCCGGGTTTTCGACCGACCCGTTTCCCGTCTCGACGTGGCACTTCGAAATGTTGGGGGCAATCTGTGTCGTTGATTTCGATCGTGGTCACATCTCTCGTCTGTCAGTGTTTCACTTTTTAAGGGCGATCGTGGCCACATTGGCAACTCCGCCTTTAAATAGGCTGTTCCCTTCCTTTGAGGGTTACCGTGCTAAGGAATATTGAAAATTTTCTAAGGAGAGAGAGTTCCCACTTAATCCCCTCAATGGCGCCGAAATCCAAGAAGTGTGTTGCGAAGGGAGGAGGTCCCGGACGCTATTCCGACCACATTGCCGCCGGTGCACCTGCCCGCGTGCCTGACACGCATTTGGGTAAGTCAAGAGGTTCGTCTGACGACTTTGCATAGGTTACGGACGTCGGGTTGGGAGAATGAGCATCGTTTGTCCTCCATAGATTCGGTCATCTTTGGCAGCTTCCCCGACTTAGGGCAAAGTCGGCGCCTTTTTGGGCGGATTTCATATTTACTCATAGAGGACAATTTCTGCCTCTACAGGCGAAATTAACCTTCATTGGGTGAAGGCGAACTCGTTTTTGATAGGCGAGTTTGACTTTTTCTCTGGTAAAGCGGAGTATCGTTTCTACAGGCAGATCTCGTTCTAGTTAAGCGGGTTTCGCCTTCTGACAGGCGAATTCGCCCATCTTCATTTGGTTGGCGGATTACCCTTAGGGCGGATTCTGTCCTGATTCTTTGGTTCTTTCTTGCAGCGACCTTTTCTGACGAAGCTCTTCTGAAGGGTGTGGCCATCGGTCTCGCCTGTGGCGCCTCCATGATTTCCTTCCTTGGATCCGGTGCCTGTGTTCTCTGCTGATAAGCCGGATGGCTTGATAAAGAGGGTCACTAATGGGCACCATCTAACGCTTCGTGAGTTGACCATCGACGCGGTGTTGACAAACAAGGCCAGGACAGAGTTACACAAGCCCCAGTTCTTGTTCGGTGACGCTGCAGCTGATCCTTCCGCCCTGCTGATCAAGGAGAGCAGGTGGCTTCGTGAAATGGACGGGGTCCACTACTATCTTCCTAACATGCCGAGGGGGTTCTCTATCGTTGAGCTGTGTTCCCTCGCGGTCCCGAGGACGATGAATTGGGATTTGACTCCAACTCAAGACGGGGTGACTTGCGGCGTCTTTACAGGCTCCACAGCTGGGTACGTGGTAGAGAGCTCTTGTAAACGGGTGACTGGCCTGCGTCTGGGCCTAACTTCAAACGAGGCGCCCACTGGGGAGACAACGGCGGTCGCGGAGATTTTTCGTCATCGTTTCTTCCAAGCTGGCGGGAAATTTCCCCCAAAGGATTTCAGAGCTCCGGGATGGATCTACTCTGCGCCTGGCAGAAAGACCTGGTGGTCCAAGATTACCGACTACATTTCGGGCGAGAACTCTGATCTTGCGAACTCAGAGCTGTATTCGGCCATTCAGGCCACTCGGCACGGTCTGAAGATTAATGCTTCCCAGTTCCACAGCGTTTTAGAGCTGTATTGTGCGGATAGTGGTATGTTTTTTACCCCCAATGCTGAGCTCGGTAGAGCCCTTCACGAGATGTATGATGTGTCGGGACTGCCGCTAGGAGACTTTCAGATGAGATCGACCAACTTTCAGACCGCTCCCCCTTGGTGGTCGAGACCCTGTGGGAATTGCTCTGTCACTATCATATATGCCTCAATACCTTAGGGGCGGTCGACTACAAAGGTAAGAAGAAAAGAGCCCCGGGGATCAGCCACAAGAACTGGGCTGATTATTTATTCCCTGAGAACGATGTCAAAGGAAGGCCTGCTCTGCCGCTGAGCGGATGCTACCAGGATGAAGTGGAAAGGAGGATGGCCGAAGGGGAAGCCACCGTAGCTCTCGAGTATGACGAGGGCGGGTTCAAATCCGGAACGGTCTTCCACTGGTTCAACCACCAGGCCAAGTCCCCTATATCTGGAAAGGCTCTATTCACGGGGTACCTCATGTTGTGGCTAAAGAGGTGTGTAATTCCCACTCACTCCTTTGAGGCTCTTCCCGTGGAGGTCGTGTATCCTACGGTTTGCTTAGCCCACGGGAAGTCCTATTCCTTGGTGTCGGCAATGGTAGCGTGCATCCATCGGGGGCTTCGCACCCTGACGGCTCAATTCTGCCGTGTATCGACTATCGATGAGGGGGAAGGAGAGATCATCAGGACCCCCAACCCTAGGGTGGGGCTGTCGTACACTTATCTGATGGCGTGGTTCGTCTACCACTGCGAATGTTTGATGAGCGCCCCCGCGACTCTTCAGGGAGACGGGTTCGTTCCATTCATTGAGCGCTTGGAGAGGTGCTCTTAGAAGTGTAAAGACATTCCCGACGCATGAAAGATGCTTTCCCATTTTGGCCACTACAACTTCCGTCATTTCTTTTCTTATTTCAGCGGAGGAGGATACGGGGAGTCTCTTAGAGATGCGCCGACGGCGGATCATCACAGAGTTCTTTCCTGTGGTGCCTTTCGATGGTTGGTGAACATTCGGCCGGGGTATCATATCCTACGAACAGGCTCCGTATGCTACCTCGAGCCGTATATTCCTTGCAGGTTCGCCCGCCAGTTTGGGTATGACCAACTGTATGTGGGCAATGCCAATCCCCATCTGCACTTCGAAGGAGGGCTGGTGGACGGAGCTCGGGGATGGTTCTGGACTCATGCTGGTGGTACCCATGCCCGTTTTGAACTACCTACGAAGGATCGTGATTTGCATCATACTCTCCTATACTGCCGGTGGTATCGGGATGCCAACGCTAATCCCGACGGCTTCTGGTTCTAGGGCTCGTGTCTGGCAGAGCAAGGGTGTCCTCCCAGAAGGCCTCTCCGTACTTCGAGGCGGAGGGGTCGCTAAACTGCTAAGGAGTGGTTTTTAGAGGACCCGGCTGAAGATACTGAGGGCTGCGATGTGGGTCCAGACGAATCTGAGGCGCCCGAGGCCCGAGCTCCCTCTCCGTTGGACCCCCAAAGTGAGCGGGGAGAATCTGACGAGTTAATCCAGGCGGGCGAGCGACTGGAGCGAGCCCGGAGCACAACTTCTACCTCCGAGTAGTTCGCTTATCTCTAAGCGGCAGCGGGAGATGGTGGCGGAGGGCTCCAGAGCGGAAGCGGCCAAGAAGGCCCATTGCGAGGAGACTGTGGAGACCGCCAGAACGGCGGAGGGTCAGGATGATGCTGCCTCTGGGGCTGGAGCTGCTCAGTCTACCCCTTCTGCCGTATCGGAGGCGGCTCCGGTGACCTCGAAGGACACTCCTCCTTCATTTGGTGTGGGGTCACAGGTGGGGGTTTCAACGACTCCTACGCTCGCACCAGGAGGTAATAATCTTTGGTGCGGTACTCTCGGGTACAAAGTCGGATCTGCATCTTCTGACATTTGTGTTGAATTTATGCAGGTGTAGCTGAGAGAGTGATCTCTATTCATTCGAACGAAGAGGGGGGAACTGGAGACGGAAAAGAGCTCGGTGATTCAGGTAAGCATAATTTTTAGTGTTGTTGATCCTTCTGAGCCGAAGGGGCATTTGTTAATCTTTTCTTTGCATCCGCAGTCGACCCTTCCTATGAAGCTACTGGCAAAGAGGATCCTCCTTCTAGGGAGGGCCATTCGGCCGGAGAAATGGGTGAGTCAGAGGCGGATGATGACGTCTCGATTCATGAGGCGCTATCCAGCGAGGAAGAGGCGTTGGCTCCTGAAGACATGTCCGGTCGACAAGGGAGAGTTCCCGCTCTTGGGGAAGCGTTGAGGAGTCTCCGATCCGAGGGGAGACGTCCGCTGCTCCTATGTCTATGGTGGCTGTCGGCGCTGCGGCCGCTACCTTGACGGCGTCGGCAGGTACGTCGGCTTTGGCGGCGCCTATCGCAGTCATGACTACCTCCACCTTGCTTGCGACCTCATCCATGAGAGAAGAGGCTGTCCTTTCTCCCTTGGAACGTTTGCATAAAAGGAAGGTGGCTCAAACCCTAGATAATTTTGAAGACACTTTAGCCCATTGCATCAAGTTCGCGTTGGAAGAGAACTGCCCCTTCGAGGAGTTCAAGGAGGAGCTAGATCATGACATGGTCTTCTTAGTCAAGAAGCTTGGCGCGACTGCGGCTACACCGTACTTCCATCGCTCGAAAGAAGTGGAGGAGGCCATCCAACAGTTGCTGGCCCTTCGTGCGAAAAGTTCCGAAATTGTGGATCTCGCGTCTGGCGAAGTTCGAGCAGCAACAGAAGAGCGCGACCGGCGATTGAATGAGACCATGTCGTTGGAGGCAAGGCTGTTAGCAGAGTTAGAGCGGGTCAAGGCCGAAGACGAGCGAGTGGCCTACGAACAACAGAAGGCTGATAATAGCTTTTCTCGCCTGTCTTCTGAGATAGCGAAGCTGAAGCAAGTCATAGCTGATGCGCAGGCTTCCTTAGCCACTCATGAGAAGACTCGTGATCAGTTGGCAAAGGAGCTGGAGGGTATTGAATCCCGCCGACAATTGGTCACTGGCTCTGTTGAAGAAAAGGACCGAGCACTTAAGCAGGCAAGAGACGCCATCCATGACTTGGTTTCACGTACTGAGGAAGACTTTCACCGAGAGATCCTGACGAATCTCGAGCTTCGTCATGCCCGCGAGATTCGTGAGGCGGAGTTATGGCTGAGGGCTTTGTAATTTTCCTTTAATTTCCCGTTTTAATAGGATTTCTTTATGAATGAAATTATCCTTTCGCTCCTGGTCGCTATTACTTCTGTGCACGCTCCACTTTTTTTTAACATACGTTAGTCAGGCTTATCCGCAAGAGAGTCCTGGCTATAGGGGGTTTTCCAGCTGTCGGCGGATTTGGGCCGTAAGCTTGTGTCCTCTGCGAGCGGATTTCGTCCGCAGGCAGATTTGGAACTGACTCAAGTTCCAGAGGGGTAATTGGTTTTGACCCGCGGGAATCTCAGCGACGAATTCGTTGTCAGGTGGGCTCCGCTTTCAATGGGCCACATATTGATCCATGCATACGTCAGCCAAGAAGACGTGGGCACGTCGTTTCGCATTAAATGCGGCGCAGTGGGGCTCTTCATCTATCGCGCCCAATTCGGACCGTTGCTGAAGATCGTGTCCAGGAACCGTCGGATCCTAGCCGTCCAGGTAAGATCCGATTTGTTCGGCCTTACTCTCGACTGTTTTAGCCCTAAACGGTCCAATCGAGTGGCGAGCAACCGTCTAGGATTTTTAGAGTATTTAACGTCCTTGCCCTTTGCTAAGGGAGGTTACAGTTTCTTTCATTGTCTTCTCCAGAGGAAACTCAAGTTTTCTTCTCGTCGTACTCATAATGGCACCGAAGGTAAAGAGAGTCGCTTCGAAGAAAAGGAAGGAGGCATCTTCTTTGAGCGCCGCTGAGGCCGCCGTGGCTGAAGGTATCTTTTCGTCCTGACTTTCACGTGGGTCGAACAATTGAGCGCCGCTGAGGCCGCCGTGGCTGAAGGTATCTTTTCGTCCTGACTTTCACGTGGGTCGAACAAGTATTCTTCCCTTGACTCTTCCCTGTGTTATTGTTGTGTTTAACAGATCTAGGAGAAGTGTCGACTGCTGAAGAGCATGCGACCGAGCCCATTTTAATTTCTAACGACGAATCTGAGGGTCCTGTGACTTCTCCTACCTCAGGCCCCGTTCCCCAGCCGGGAACCGAACCCTGCCTCAAGGTCCTACCCATTGTGGCGCTCACTCCGGGTCAAGAGCCTGCCTCCTCTGATTCCTTGTCTTTACATGCTCGCCTTGAAGAGTTTGGGAATACCGTGAAGCAGGTGATCTCCCTTGTCAGTCTTGGTATGGGAAGCTACAACCACTTCAAATAGTCCCTCTTGGATTGTATGGTTGATCTCAGGCGGTTGGGCGAGAACCGGATTGCTACGCGCTGCATGCAGAAGCTCCTTTTCCTAGAGTCCCGCTTGGGGAGGCTGGAGATCCTGTTATGGGAAGGTCCGGAGGTTAACGTGGAGTCTTGCCTGGTTCATGTCAGGCGTCAGGAAGCCTGGGAACAGGAGGTCCGTTCCTAAGAAATAGCGGACTTGGAATCCATTGTCGACTTCTGGGTGGGTCAACAACACTTGTTAGAGGAGCGAATTATCGACCTCAATCGCACTATATCTCGCCTGAGGTCCGAATTGGGACAGGTGGAGGCGAATTTGAAGGGGCTCTAATCCGAGGTCATAAAGGTCAGTAAGACTGCTGAGGCGGAAACTCGAAGCCTCCAAGCCTTGCGCCAGGAAGATGCTGCCGCCAGGTCGAGCTCTGAATACTAGATTCGGAAGGTGGCTGAAGACAAAGCTCGGGAGGACCACGCGAGAAGGGTGGCTGTGGTCAAAGAAGAGCTCTCATCTTTTAACTTGTTCGACTGAGATCTCAGACTTGTGATTGTGTTAAGACATTTTGCTTGTGACTTGTTTGTTTATGAAGCCATAACTTTGTTCAAATGTATTATCTTAAAAACTGGGTGCATGTTTTGCTTTTTGAATGTAATATTATGACTTCCTAAGTTGCAACGTCATAACTTTGTTCAAATGTACTGTCCAGAAGCATCTAATGAAGTTCGTGTTTTCTTGCTACGCACACCTCCTTTTAGCATGTCGCCATTCAGTGTTTAGCTTGTATAGCCGACGGTGACTTTATATTGTAGGCGAAACTTCTCGGGCGGTGACGAGTTTACGTTGAAGGTTCGACTCCGGTATAGGCGAGTTCATGCTGTAGGCAGGCTCGAGTGATTGCGAATTAGCACTGCAAGCCACTCTCCAGAATGCTGGTGAGTTCCTACTGTAAGTGAAACTCGCTTGATGGCGAGTTTGCTTGAAGGTTAATCTTCGACTGTTGGCGAATTCAGACTGCAAGCGAAACTCTTATGGTGGCGAGTTCGTGTTGAAGACCAAATCGTGTGACGGGAACTTGTGTTGACGGTTAGACCCGACCGATGGCGAGTTCGTACTACGATCAAAACTCAAGCGACGACGAATCTATCCCGTAGTCGAAGATTCAAAATGCGGGCGAAACTCGTGCCACGCGTCTGCTTGCGGGCCCAAATGCTTGCCAGCTAAGGCTTTGTTAATGCTCATTAATGGTGAAGTGAAGGACGCTTCGTCTCTTGCGCTTAATTCGATCAGTCGGTTTTGGGGTCCTGAGAGGAATGGCTTTTATTGGCGTTGAGCTTGAAGCATCGCAGGACACCTGAGCCGCTCGATTGCTTGGGGTGACAGATCCTGACCGTCGTGTCTTTGGATATATATCACGTACTTGCCGTCCTTTTAGCAAGGTTCTCACCTCTTCGAGAAAAATCTGCTAGAAGAAGACCGCTGCAGAAACCTTCTCTGCCTCATGGCCTCTGCTTCCGACCATAGCACTTCCGAGGGTGTTGGTTCTTCTGCCATCATCGTCGACGTCGGTGCGCCTCCAGTTTCTCCCTCGAGCTCAGCTTAGGGGTCTTCCGCTCCGACTCCTGCATCCGCCTCCTATGTGCGGAGATCCTCCCGCGGCTGGATAGGTTGATATACGCGAACCGCGTCGTTGTCGGCGAGGGTTCCGGAAAGTACCATGACGCGCTTCCCCTCGTGGAGGCGGGTCTAGAGGCGGTCCATCATGTGGGTGGTCCTCAACTCGCACGACGATGCGAGCGAGAGCTCGGCCGCTTGGAAGGGTGGATGTATCGTTTGGAGGAGCTGGCGCAGGATGATGCTTCGGCTGAGCCACCCCCTCTCTCGGTACGCTTCATACTTGAGCGTGAGGACTTGGCGAAGCGCATCCGGGCTAGAGATGCTAAGCTCCAATGCCTGCGTAAGCAGCATCAGGCGGTGTTGGCCAAGATGGATGCCTACCTGGACGCCGTCTTCTTCGAAGATGTCAGGTCCCTCAAAGGCGAGGCGAGGCTACAGGAACTCGAGCTCGAGAAGATGCAGCTCAGTCATGCCGCCGAAGCAGTCACAGAGGGGCTTAAGCTTCTTCGTCAAGAGGAAGAGGATGGCTGCCCTCGCCAGATTTCTACAGAGGCAGAAGGCGGAGGCTCGTGCTAGGCAGGCGGCAGAGTTCGCGGCTGTCAAGGCGAAGATCGACAACTTCAGCCTCTTGAAATTGATGTAATGATGACAACCATTCGTAATTTTGTAATTTTGTTAATGCCAGGCGCGTTTAAACTTTCAAAACCTTATGTAAGTTTGGCCCGTAATGGCCTATCATATTTTGGCTTGCCTTTTTTTTTCTTTTACTGCTCTGTATTTTGTTCTTCTTTGCTGTGTTTGGCATGCGTTTGATCCGTGTTTGATCTTCATGTTGGATTCTCCTGCGCTGTCGGATGCTTGAGTCGAGCTGCTCATGCCATCTCTAGCGATATGGCGAGCTTTTCAACTACTCTGCTTTAGAGTTAGTCATTAGGCTCATTTCATGTTCTTGGCTGTCTGCGACGTGGGGTCGGGTTAACTTTGACTTTCACATTGCAGCTCAAGTGGAACCGAGAGGGTAACACTTAGCTTGAAGCCGAGAACAGTCGTTCGTGTATGCGGCCAACTGAAGAACCTAATTTTGACTCACCATTCGGCGAGTCGTTGTTTGGGGGACCGACGGACATGCCGCCTGCCGGGCCACCATTGACAATTGTCGTCGTCTGGGTGGGCGATGACATAGGTGATAATCGAATCGTTCAGGGATGTAGGAATATGACGATTGATTGTTGTAGGAGCCGTCACATGGTAGGCTACTATCCATCGGTTATCCTAAAGGCACGTTAGGACACCCGGTATAGGTCAAGTAGTTCAGGGACGTAGGAGTGTGACCATTGACTGAAGTAATAACACGTCGCATGGTAAGTTATTACTTAGGCTGTGTTATGCGTTGGAATAACGGCGCCGACCATCCGAGGTGATCATTAACCTGATGGTGTTTTGTTGCGATTAGAGCAACTATGGGGACCTACTATCCTTTGAAGGAGGATTGGTAAGTTAATTTTGTCAGAGGTGTTCGTTAACGTGACAGGGATTGTCGTGATTGGAACGATTTCGAGGACCTACCATCCTTTAGAAGAGGATTGGTAAGTTGATTTCATCGAAAGTGACAGTGGGGGTCCCACCATCCTATTGAAGAGGATTGGCGGGGGATTGTGGCTCTGGTTTAACTGTCTGAAGGTTTGACCAAGTGGGAGTTTGATGCAGCCCACCTGAAACGCTAGTCCCGCCTGGTCTGAGCGGTTCGCCTGTACTGGGAACCTGGCTCGAGAAGTGGAGTTCGCCTAAATCGTTAAGCTCGCCTGATCTGAGCGGATCGCCTGTACTGGTGACTTGGCTCAAGAAGTGGAAGCGTAGGGAATAGTTTAACCTCTTATACCAGTTGGAGGATGTGAGGACCAGTTTAGACTCATGCACTCATGGGAGTTTGGGAAGAAGAACTAATGGTAGTACTTCTTCAGATATTTGTCGTTGATGGGCATCATGATCTTATCGCCATTTGACTTGACGAGGCGATAGGCTCCATTCGAGTAGACTGTCTCTACCACGAATGGTCCTTCCCACTTGGGTTAAAATTTCCCCTTCTTCTTGGAAGTAAGAATCATTGGTCGGCGAACGGCTAGTAGCAGCTCTCCTTCCTTGAAGGGTCGGCGTCTAACTTTCTTGTCGAAAGTCTTGGCCATTCGAGCTTGATAGAACTTAATGTGTTGTTGAGCTTCTAGTTGTTTGTCGTCCAACGCTTCGAGCTCTGCGAGTCGTCGTTGGTGATTATCTTCAACCGTCATCCCCGTTGCTAGGGCGATGTGGAGGGATGGAATTTGAATCTCTAATGGCAATACGACTTCACAGCCGTATACCAATGAGTAGGGCGTGTTGCCAGTCGGTGTGCGAACCGTTGTGCGATATGCCCATAAGCTTTCGCCTAGCTTTTCATTCCAATCGCGTTTGCTAGTAGAAGTTAGCTTGGTCAAAATCTTGATAATTGTTTTGTTGAAGTCCTCGGCCAAACTATTCGCCGAAGGGTTATATGCCGTGGATGACAGGTTTTGTATTCGGAACTTATCACAAAACCTGGTGAACGCATGGCTGACGAACTGTGTGCCGTTGTCATGAATAATACGCCGGGCTACGCCGTATCGGTATATGACATGATGTTTGATGAATTTGACCACGTTATTAGTCTTGACTTCTCTTAAGGGGACGGCTTCGGCCAACTTAGAGAAGTAGTCGGTGATCGCGAGGATAAAACGATGGCCTCTCGCCGATGGTGGGGATATTGGTCCGACTATGTCTATCCCCCATGCCTCGAAGGGCCATGACGCCTTCGTCGGGTGTAGGTCTTCAGGAGGTTGATGCATGTAGTTGGCGTGGATTTGACATTCGTGGCAGCGCTTTGCGTAAGCGACCGCGTCGACAACCATCCCAGGCCAAAAGTAGCCTATCCTCCGCAGGCGATCCCGAAGCTTGGGTCCAGGCTGATGAACTCCGCAAGTGCCATCATCAGCTTCGCGTAGGGCCTCCTGCGCTTCCTCCTTCGAAAGACATCGAAGTAACAAGCCTTCGTATGATCTCCGATATAACGTCTTGGTGGTTGAATCATAGTAGAACCTCGAGGCACGTCGTCGGATAGACTTTCGTTCCCTTGCGTCTTCGGGCAACATGCTGTATAGAACGTAATCGATGATCGGGAGACGCCAATCCTCCTGATCGGGCTGATCAGGGGTTTTATGGGTGGCGTTCGCCTCTGGGATGTCTTTTAGTCGAAAGAATTTTCGGCTGGTGATCGTGACCCGTTGGGTCGTTTCTAAAGGCTGGGCCAAGTTAGCCACCAAGGATGCAAGAGCGTCTGCATGCGTGTTCTTGGAACGGAGCACGTGCTCAATGCGGAAACTCTCGAATGACTCCACTAGTTTGATAGCCGCTTTGTGGAGCGGGATGAGATCGTCGTTCCTGACTTCGTATTCGCCAGTCACTTGCTTAACGATGAGTTGGGAGTCGCCGTAAGCCTCCAGGTGCTTTATCCCTAACTCTTTGGCCAACTCGAGCCCTATGAGTAACGCGTTGTACTCAGCCATATTGTTGGTGCATGGTTCTGTCAAAGAAAAGGCTCAGGGTAACACATGGCCATGCGGAGAGGTGAGGACCACCCCCACTCCTGCAACAATAAAGCCGCTTGTGCCTGCACGAGACGTGCCGTCGAAGAACATCTGCCACACCTCTGGTGATGAAGTCATATTGGCTTCGGGGGGTTCATCTGGCAGATCTTCAAATAGGTCGGTCTTCGCCCCCAACGGGTGACTAGCCATAAGATCGCAGATGGCCTGCCCCTTGACCGACTTTTGTGGTATGAAATGGATGTCATACTGAGATTGTAGGAGTGCCCATCTGGCCAAACGTTAATTCAACGCTGCCGGTTGTGTCATAAACAGTCGAATGGGGTTCATTCGGGAAATAACGTGAATTGTCTGGCCAACCAGGTAGTGCCGCATCTTTTGGATAGCGAACACTAAGGCCAGACATTCCTTTTCGATCATCGGGTACCACTGTTCGGCGCCTTGCAAGGTTCTGCTCAGGTAGTAGATGCCTTGCTCGTGGCCCGCATCGTCGTTTTGTGCCAAGAAGGCGCCTATAGAATGTTCCATAGCCTGTATATAGATGAGGAACGGCTTTCCTGAGATCGGCGCCCAAGGACAGGCGGGTTTGAGAGATAAGCCTTGATTTCTTCAAAGGCCTTTTGGCAAGGCTCGTCCCACACGAAGGAAGTACCTTTCTTTATTAGCTTGGAGAAGGGTTGACACTTGCCGGAGAGATTTGAGATGAACCTTCAGATGTAAGCCAATCGCCCCTGAAGACCTCTTAGCACTTTAAGGTTTCGGGGCGGTAGAAGCTCTTGAATGGCTCACACCTTGTCTGGATCAATCCGGATTCCTCTCGTCGTGACGACGAAACTGAGGAATTTGCTGCTAGACATCCCTAAGAATGACTTAGTAGGATTCATCTTGAGTTGATGAGTCCTCATGAGTTCGAACATTGCTTTCAAGTCCTGGAGGTGGTCCTCCTTACGGCGACTTTTCACGACCAGGTCGTCCACGTAGCATTCGACCGTCTTCTGCAGATGATCTCGAAAGATCATGCTCATGGCACGTTGGTAGGTTGTGCCAGCGTTTTTGAGCCCGACGGGCATAACTGTGTAGTAGTACACCCCCATAGGGGTTCTGAATGAAGTGTGCTTCTCGTCCTCGGGGTGCATTTTGATTTGATTATACCCCGAGAAACCATCCATGAAGGACATCCTCTCGAATCCGCACGTGTTGTTAATGATGACATCCGTGATGGGCAGGGGAAATTCATCTTTGGGACATGCAGCGTTAAGGTCCCTAAAGTTGATGCAGATGCGGATCTTACCATTTTTCTTCAGGACCGGAATAATATTGGCCACCCAGTCGGGGTGTTGTTCTTCCCTGATGAAACCGGATTCAATTAGTTTCTTTACTTCGGCCTCAATTGCTTCCATGATCTGAGGGCGAAACCGCCTCTGCTGTTGCTTGACTGGTTTGGCGTCTGGGCTGATGTTGAGGCGATGCGTGGCGACCCGCGGATCCAGGCTGGGCATGTCCTCGTAATTCCATGCGAAGACGTCAATGTATTCCCGTATGAGGGCAATGAGGTCCTCTTTTTCCTGGGGAGGCAAACTGCCGCTGATGAATATGGTCTTGGGATTCACCTCACTACCCATGTTCACCTGGAGGATTTCGTCTTCGGTTGGTGGTTCTCGTTGCTCAAAATGACTGTTCCACTGGACGTTAACATGGCGATCCCAAGTCTCATCATAAAGCGGGATTTGTCCATCCTCCATCATTTCGGCGGGATCCATCGTAGCCATGTTGACCGTAAGGTTATCAAATAGATCCCTTACGCTGACATCTGAGTCCCATGCCGAGGTTGTCGACGATCGATCCCCCGAACTTGCATAGTCGGAATCCTCGTGGGCGTAAAAGCACAAGTCCGATGAGGAGGAGGAGTAGCCTAAGCCTCTCCGAGTCCTGTTGAAGTAATTTGAGTGTTTGCCTTTGGGTACATAAGCAGGTCGGATGACCGTTTTGCGCCCCCGGCCGTAATTCAGGCCTTCTAAACGAGTGAGATCATACCCCATGCCGCTCATCATGCGCTTCGCAGTCTGACTGTATTGAGAAAACTGGGGCGCTGGATCCTCGTCTTCCGATTCATCCCATAGAGTGCGTAGGGGATGATTGATTCGACCGAAGATAATATCTTTTCGATAGTTATTCTGGGCTGGCACGACGAACACAGCTTGCGATGACTTGATTGGCTGTGCCTTGGCGACGTATGACGAGCATACTGGCAAGTACAGGGAGGGATCACTGTAGAGTTTTGACCATAGGTTATTGGGCGCATCATCCTCGGATGTGGAGCAAGACGACAAATAAGCAAAGTTGGACTTCTCATTCATGATAATTTCCTCCGCCTGAACAGCGTTTGTTACATTGTGACTCTCGTAACCGATTACAATTGACTCGAAGTCGTTCAGGATTAGGCTGTCGCCGTACTCAGGCTCGCTGTCTGCCTCGTTGCCGCTCTCCAACTCCTCTGCCGGTGGCTCGTCGGGGTCTTGGTACAGTAGAGAATCCGTGAAATAGTTTTCGACGCCTTTAAAGGGCTGCTTGTCGGCCACTATCGTCTTCACTCGTTCGTAATCGTCCACATACTTCAGGCACTAGTGTAACGTGGATGGGACTATTCGGTTGCCATGGATCCATGGACGTCCTAGGAGTATGTTGTAGGAAGGTTCGGCGTCGATGACGTAGCAGGTCACCTCTGTCTTCATATCGCCTATTCGACACTTCAGGCGGATTTTGCCGAGCGGTCGAGTCCCCGTGGCGTTAAAGCCAAAGATGGTCGTCGTGGTCGAGGATAGGTGCTTTGGCGGTATCCCCAAGTGTTTGATCAATTTCAAAGGTACGATACTCAACGCAGAACCCGGGTCGACCTGAATTCGATCCACTTTCGACGAACCGACGTACCCCGTGAAGTACAGTGGTCGTTCATGAGATGTGCTCTTGATGAGCATGTCCTCTGGAGTGAAAGTGATGCACGGGACCCGTCTCTCGGACGTCTGGCAACATGTTGTGCATTCCTGTTCTGCATCCTCTTCCCTCGAGAAGTGGGTGGAGAAAACCTCCGAGTCAGCCAGTGCCTCTTGCAGAGCTTCCCGGGTAGGCCTAGATAGCCGTTGGAGATCGTACATGGTGATTCGCGCAGGGATGCTCTTCAGCTGCACGAGCACATTGGACTGGAAAGGTTGGCGGCTTGAGCCTAGTCTGTCTGGATTGGGAGGGGCTATTGCTGCTGGCCTCGTGGGAGACCCTGCCGGGTTTTCTACCCTCGTGGGATATTCCTTCACGAATTCCTTCACGAATTCCTTCACGAGGACAGTGGCTTCCTCTTCGGAGTCAGTCAGGGCGGTCATCACTGTAGGCATATAAAATTGCTTATAGGTCCCTTAGCACAGCTCGGCACAAACCGACGAACCAACGAGGCGACGAATCGCACGCAAGCAACGGAATAAATCCATTCGCGTTCGGAATCAAGCCAAGTGTTGAAGAGTCAACGAGTGATCCAACCAAAGACAAACTCGGACGAATCACGATCGAATCAAGATCAGTTTCGGACTCGAACTCAGAAGCAGATTTACTGCCAAATTAGAAGCGGATTTACTGCCAAATCAGATCAACAAAATCAGAATCTAAGTCAACCGAATCACGGACAGAACCGAGAAACGGATACAGTGCAAAACGACGGAAAACAGCAACCCCAGAGGGGCTCGGCCAAAACCGAGCCGTCTCAAGGTGGCTCGGCCATTGCCGAGCCACCCTGAGGAGGTGGCTCGGTGGCCGAGCCACCTTGAGGTGGCCGGCTGCACTGTGCCCAAGGCACAGTGAGGGTAGCCTATAAATAGGCCCCCTTTTGTTCATTTTCAGAGGTTGGACTTTTGAGAGCCGAAACTCTGCCGGATTGAAGATCGAGCTTAGAGTTTTGAAGACTTGAAGACTTGGACATCCAGATCTGATCCTCGGCGAGCATCCACGTCACAAAAGGCAGGAGTTCAAGAGAGGGGAAGAACAGATCTGAGATCTACACGAGATCACACTCTGGATCTAAGCTTGGTCTTCCTCGGCGACCATCCACGTCAGAAAAGGCAGGATCTCGAGAGGAAGAAAGAACAGATCTGAGATCTACACGAGACTACACTCCAGATCTAAGCTTGGTCTTAGATCTCGAGATCTGAGCGATTATTCCCTTGGTGGATTAATCCCTCCCGGCTATTATTCCCTTCGTGGAATAATACCCGCATAATCGTGTAGATCCGACCGGATCTAGATCGCGCGGTGGTCCACGGATTAACCCCGGCGTTGGCAAAGAACCCACACAAGCAAGCAACCGCAAAACAGGAGCTTGCGATTTGTTCACAAGAGGAAAGTTGTAATTTTTATTTTTTTTTCTTTGATTTAGTTGTAACCGGATCTATAAAAGACCGGATCTTTGTAATCCAAGATGACAATTATCTCAATGAAAAAGAAAACAGTTTTCCACGCGAACAATCTGGCGACCACAGTGGGAGCCGACGATCTCGCCAACGAGATCGATGCGTCGCAGCCGCGGATTGCAATCCGGGTCGTGGAGGAGGTCGAGTATGAGTTCGACCAAGCCAAGTTCGAGGAGTACGTGTCCTCGTCCGGATCTACCTCCCCCCGCAAGTCCAAGAAGTTCTCCTCCGGGAGAAAAGCTCGTTGGTTTGAAGCTGCTCGGGAAGCCCACGAAGCTCTCAACCCAACTGACGCCGAAGTTGCGTCAAATGAAGTTCCACCGACCTCCAATCAGGTCAACCCAACTCCCGCCAACGCCTCCACTGTTCAGGGCGTTGTGACTCTCTCAAAGAGAGCCCGCCAGAGGCGTCGTCAACGCCTTGCGCGGCAACTCGCCAAGGCGATGGAGTCTACAGACGGATTCCGCTACAACGCGGATTTGAAGAACAGAAGAGGCAAACAGCCTCAACCACCAATGAACGGCGACTCCTCCAAGCCGCCAAAGAACGAATGGGTCCGCGTCAAACGGAACCGTTCGACGCTTGAGGAGCGTATCCGCAAGCGCCGCACGATGTCAGCACAGGTACGTGCTAAAGTCCAGGAAGCCCGTAGAAGACTGCAAAAGGAGGTGACGAAGAAGCCACCACCAACCCGCCAAGTCTGGAAGCCTAAGTCTGAAGTGGCGACTCAGGCCAAAAAGCAACCAGTGCAGCCTTCTAAGGAAGGTCAAACTCCGGCGAATCAATCAAAGTCGCCGTTAATTCCAATAGCTTCTCCGGGAGATCATGCAGAATCATCCCGAAGGAGGAAGCCAGTTTTGGAGCGCCTCGGTCCAGTTCCCGACGAGAGAGGCAAAGTTCCAGTTCACGAGCGTTTGGGCCCAATGAAGAAGCCCAGAACGACTCAACACGTTGGGGGTCGCCGTCACCTCCAGTATGACAAAGAGCTCAAGGCAACTGCGCGCACCAATTTGCGCATCGAAGTCCAAGAGCACACTGAAGACTCGCGCCCACAAAGGCACGTTTCGAGGCGTGTAACTTTTGAAAGCCCAAAGAAGGCGATCCAACCTCAGATGGAAACATTATCATCTGATAGTGATAGTGTTATACCTGAGAAGTCGTGCCCGCACACGATAGGTTACTCCGACTGTCAAAATGACGAGTTGTACTATCGTGCTGGGGGTACGAATAGAACCAGGAAGAGGAGTCCCCGAGAACAGGAAATTCAATGCCCCTGTTCCAAACTCATTCGGGCGGTATTGTCTGAATGCAACTGCATCAAGGCGGTCCCCGAAAGAGTTTCAGTTTTTGAAAGACTCAGTGCGGAGATGCCAAAACCAAGGACTAGACGTTTCCAAAGAAGAAGAACAATGGTCGAAAATGGTGAGCATTCAAGGGTCACTACCAACATGACCAGCAAGGGGACATCGGCACGGGATGATTTCGAGTCGATTCTGAGAGCCTCCCGGCCTAGAACCCGTCTGCAGTCCGGAACCATCGAGCGAGCAACCTATGGTAGGGTTCGGACAAGACGCCCTTCAGAAGATGAAGAATCTGATGCCGGCTCCGCGGTTGCATCAGATAATATGGTATCCAGCGAGGGACAACCCCGCGGGGCACTTATGATAAGTGCGGAACAAATTGCCAAGATGCTTGAAGACGCCTTAGCTAAGCAACAGGAAAACTTCAGGTTCGAGATGCAGATGGCCATGCAGAACATGAGAGAAATGCATGACCAACAAATCCAAGCATTGGCGAACCAGCAAGGCGAGCCGAACCGTCGTAACCCGGTTAATCTGGAAGATGAGGATACAAATGCTCATAATATCAATGATCCTCCCGTCAATGCAGGGGGTGGTAACGGGAAATCTAGTGAAGATACAGGTGAAAGCCTAAAAATTAAAAACCTCGAGAGCAAAATCAATACATTGATTTCCGCTCAAGAGACGAAGAAAACAGGCATTCCTTGCCCATACCCAAGAGAATGGGAATCGATCCCATATCCGGCGAAGTTTAATCTAATTAACTTCACGCCGTTTAATGGGATGGGTTCACCTACCCAGCATTTGATTTACTTCAAATCGCACTTGGGGGTGATCTCTGGTAATGAGCCTCTGATGGTGCGGTCATTCGTCGGCACTCTTCGCGGAGCCGCCTTCGATTGGTATCGCCGCCTCAAGCCAGGCAGCGTGAACAGCTGGGATGACATGGAGACCAAGTTCCTGGCCAACTTCTTCGACGACGACACCGAGATATCTATCGGATCGTTGCTCGATGAGAAGCAGAAGGACGGAGAGTTAGTCGATACCTTCGTCAAAAGATTCCGGAACAAGGCGATGAATTGCCGGGACCCGATCACAAATCTCGAGGGCAATGGCAACAACGGCCTCAGAAGCAGAAATCTGCGGAGCCGAGGTTTCCTAAAGTGTACTCCTTCAAGGATGACGAAGTTCCCGGCATCTTCAAATACCTGCTGGAGAACAACAAGATCCAGCTGCCGGCGATCGTGGATCAAGAAGGAGCAAACAAGGTGACGGATCCGAAGTATTACGCATACCATAGAGCGGTCCATCACCCTACGAAGTCATGCTATCACCTCAAGGACAAGATCCAGGCGCTAATTGATGTGGGTGTCATAACCCCGAAGCCTGCCAAGAATGTGGGAGCAAACGCAGTGTCAATCAGTTTTGGATCGGTGCCCACAACATGGTTCGAGCCAAAACGCGTCACCAAGGTGGGAATGAAGACGGTGAATGATGACCCACATGGACAGCGCCAAAAAGAGCTTGTGCCACATACAGCCCCAAACGGCGAAATCCTCTGGGTTCACCCCGATCTGATTAAAGATGAACAATGGGCTGGATCGTCATCCGAGAAGAAGTCCAAAGAGAAAGGAAAGTCTTGCTGCGGAGTCTCTGCTATCCCAGGAGAAGATGATGAAAGAATCATAGCGTTCCCGCTCTCTGAAGAAGAACAAGAAGTTTTTACAACTCGAAGCGGAAATGAGTATCACTACAACTATCCACCACCTAGCGAGCAGGGGATGAATAAACGGGGACCAGCCAAAACTCTCACAGAGATGGGGGTGATTACGAGTCGCACACCAGGTAAAGAAGCTCTACGACAGCCGGTGAATAAACCAAAAGAGAAGAATCCCCAAGAGGTGCAGAATCCGAAGCAGTCTCGTTTCAGCCGCCCGATTGGAAGAGACAAACCGGAAAGCTCGAAGACTCCGCAAGTCTTCGATATAATGGCTCAACTAGCCAACATTCCAGCACGAATAACGCTGTATGAGTTACTGCGGTTGTCCAAGGAAACCAGGGAGGCCTTACAAGAAGCTTTGGCCAATTCAGATGTGTTTCTGACTCAAGTCAAGCCGGTGCCTGAAAATCCAGAACCGCTGAGTCAACAATGCAATATAGCG
>NC_033800.1:1865858-1895184 GCF_001876935.1 Asparagus officinalis | reverse complement strand
AAGGGTGAAACCCGCATCACAAGTTCAAAATACAGGGTCCACCCCCACATTCCAGAAGCAGGATTATGGTGCATACCTTCACACAAGTCATGCATGGAAAATCCCTTCAACCAAGCTGCCTTTGAAGCGAGTGCAGAGAACAACTCCTTTGTGATAAGGAATCAACAGCTCCAAGATCAGAGTTGAGATCCAAAGTATTCTGAAAATTCGTCCCAGTCAACCGCGAACTTTCGAAAACTTTGGAGGGGGTTCTGTAGGCTGTCTAAAAATCACAATAGATATTTGGTCTCCCATCAAACACCGATGATGGAAGTTACAATCTGACGACTTCCAGAAAACTACAATTTGAGGATTTTCACGTAGAAGGCTACAATCTGACGACCTTCACGACAACTGATGAAAGCCCTAATTCGACAGCATTCATAATCAACATCGGGAGTTACAATCTGACGACTCTCATATTCTCAAGGAGCCAAGACGAAGATTACAAGAGGACGATCTGTGCAAAGCTCTAGCAAAAGAGACTACAAATTGACGGTCTCTTCATATTAGAATGCAGATATCTCTCAAACCGTAAGGAATTTGGCAAAACGGAGGAAGCGAACCGAAGCCTTCGGCTTGGTTCGGATGGCCCCGTCTCGTCGAGATAGCCGATTTTCATATATAATTCGTCTAATTGAGGAATACAAATCAAATTTTTCTTTCATTGTCTTTTTACTTCAAATTTCCTACAAACAAAAGATTGCGTTACAGAGTCAAAACGCCCAGGCTTAACTCTGCGTTTTCAACATCAAAACGCAGAGTTAATCTCTAAAACAGCACAAAGCATTACAGAGTCAAAACGCACAGGCTCAACTCTGCGTTTTCAACATCAAAACGCAGAGTTAATCTCTAAAACAGCACAACTGTGCGTTTTCAGCCTCAAACAGGCTTAACTCTGCGTTTTCAACATCAAAACGCAGAGTTAATCTCTAAAACAGCATAGCTGTGTGTTTTCAGCCTTAACTGTGCGTTTACAGCACAACTGTGCGTTTTCAGCCTCAAACAGGCTTAACTCTGCGTTTTCAACATCAAAACGCAGAGTTAATCTCTAAAACAACATAGCTGTGCGTTTTCAGCCTTAACTGTGCGTTTACAGACCCAGCTGTGCGTTTTCAGCCTCAGCTGTGCGTTTTCAGCCTCAACTGTGCGTTTTCAGCCCAGCTGTGCGTTTTTCAGCTCCAGCTGTGCGTTTTCAGCCCCAGCTGTGCGTTTTTCAACCTCAACTGTGCGTTTCAGGTCCAGAAACGCACAGTTCGAGCCCAGAACGCTGTTTTCAGCGTTTAACTCGTTCAAGCACGATTTGAACGGTTCCAGAACCGTTTTCTCCCCAAGATTTTAGGGGATCACTACCCTATCATGGAGAGATTTATGGGGAGCAGTTAGACCCCATTAAACCCTCATTAAGGAGATATTTAAGGGGGCGGTTATACCCTTAACCCCCTATAAATACCTCAAAACTCAACTGAGTTCGGATCCTTTTTTTTGGAGGGGGGGAGCTGACTTTTTGGGGATCCTTGATCGAGCATCTTGCCGCGTTCTGCAGCAACAAGGAGGAGAAGCAAACTCGACGCAAGCATTCGAGGGAGGCATCTCATCGCCACCGTGAAGAACCCAGAATTAAACAAAGGGGAGAATCAAATTCATTCTCCTCTCTTTTGTAATCGGAATCCAAATTGTAATTGATTTTGAGAGGAATACAAGTCAAATTTTTCTTTCATTGTCTTTTTACTGCAAATTTCCAACAAACAGCATTCTAATTCAATCAGACGAATTCCTCTATGATTATAGCCAAGACATGGTTCCAAATAAATAGAGGGAGGCTAATGTCAGCCATCAAGGCGACTAAAGCCAAGAAGAAACAGGTGACTCCACTGAAGAGTCCATTGAATGAGTACAATTAGATTACAATCAACCAAGTCTGACAATGTCTTCTAAATTTTGGGATCCAAAGTATTCCGAAAATTCGTCCCAGTCAACCGCGAACTTTCGAAAACTTTGGAGGGGGTTCTGTAGGCTGTCTAAAAATCACAGTTACAATCAGACGACTTTCTGATCTTGGCATCCGCAATTCTGCAACCGCTATAGACACGGCCTCATCTCTGAGATGACTGATCTTGATGGCTGCGACAACAGCATGACTAATATGATATTAGCAACTATTAGAGATGCTGATGAGCAGTGTAGTGATTTCAGAAATCAAAGGTTGGACTTAGTTGGTGAGTTTAGTTGGTGAGTCGCTTGGTAGAGAGCTGTGGGCAAATATCCATCTTCAAAACACTATGGATGTTGATTCCCGTCTAACTCCAACAACGAAAGCTACAATCAAATAGCTTTCGGGTCGACAATCGAAAGCGGTAAATAGAGGACCTTTCACGTAGATCGAGAAGAGTTACAATTCGACGACGCTTCCGACAACTGATGAAAGCTCTATTCTGCAGCCTTCGCAACCAACAGTGAGAGTTACAATTTGACGACTCTCATATCCTATAACAGGCAAGGATCAATGAAAACCCTATTCAGTGGCCTTCACGATCGTTGGTGAGAGTTACAATCTGACGACTCTCATATCTTATAACAGGCAAAGACCAATAAACAATGGCCTTTGCAATGTCATGGCAGACGATGTTACAAGTCAACAACCTCTATCAAACGTAGAAGTTTAATTCTGCGTTTCTCAAATTCGAAACGCACACAACTTGTGCGTTCTCCAGCGAATGTCTAACTCTGCAACGCAGAGTTCAAGCACCAAACGCACACATAACGTGCGTTCTTCAATAGGTTCAACTACGTGTCCCAAACTCTGGACGCAGAGTTGAGCTTCAACGCACACGGCCTGTGCGTCTCAAATCTCTAACAGAGATTTAACTCTGCGTCTCAAGCCTTGGACGCAGAGTTAAACCCCAGAACGCCGACTGAGGCGTTTTGACTTGTTCAAATACAAGCCGAACGGCCTCAAAATCGTTACCCCACGTTCTGAGGGATTCTCGCCCACAAAGGAGCGGAAATAGGGGTTGGTTACACCCCTTATCCCCCTATAAATAACCGACTTACTCAACAGAGTAAGAGGGATCGGTTGGTTGATCGGCTTTTAACAGTAAAACCGCATAAGGTTAAGGAGGAGCTGGCATCAAAACCGCAAAGAGTTGAGGGGAGCTGGTATCAAAACCACCCAAGGTCAACAAATCTCGGCAGTTGAGTAATCGGAAGGAAGAGATCTTCGGGAGATCAAGGAACTGATCAACGATCAGTTAATCAAATCCCGAAGGATCCTTTCATCAAAGGTATCATCCACTTGGCAATTAACCGAATCTTCGGTTCCAACAACTCTGTTACAGAGTTTTAACTCATTCTGAGTTCTTAAACTCGTCAAGAGTTCTTAATTAACTTGCAACACAAGTTAATCACATCGAGCCAGACATTCGGTTTCCAACAACTCTGTTACAGAGTTTTAACTCATTCTGAGTTCTTAAACTCGTTAAGAGTTCTTAATTAGCTTGCAACGCAAGTTAATCACATCAAACCAGACATTCGGTTTTCAACAACTCTTATCAGAGTTCTTAACTCGTTCAGAGTTCTTTACACTCGTTAAGAGTTCTAAACCGAAGTCAGCAAGCACTTCAATTATTCCAGTGAAGAAGGACGGTCGGATCGTCAACGGAGAGCAAGTTCGACGAGATCAATCGAAGGAGGCACTCCATCGCTACCTTGAAGAACCCAGTTTTAAACAAAGGGGAGAATCAAATTCATTCTCCTCTCTTTTGTAACCGGAATCCAAATTGTAATTGATTTTGAGAGAAATACAAGTCAAATTTTTCTTTCGTTTCCTTTACTGCAAATTTCCAACAAACAGTAAATTCGATAGAAAAAGTACAAGTGGAACATGTCATTTTTAGGACATTCACTTGTATCTTGGTTTAGTAAAAAACAAAATTCAGTATCATTATCAACAACTGAAGCTGAATATATTGTTGCAAGTCTTGCATGTGCTCAAATTTTATGGATGAAACAAACATTATCTGATTATGGCATAAATTGTCATATATCATCCATTATGTGTGAAAATTCTAGTGCAATTAATTTATCTAAAAATCCTATTCAACATTCACGTACAAAATACATTGATATTAGACATCATTTCTTACGTGATCATGTGCTTAAAGGTGATATTTCATTAGAATTTATACCTACTGATAAAAAAATAGCAGATTTATTAACAAAACCCTTAAAAGAAGAAATTTATGTTAAATTAAGAAGGGAATTAGGTATATGTTCAATTGAAGATTTAAATTAAATTTTTTAAAACAAACACATATGCATTCATACCCTTAATAGTCGACTAATTTGACTTATAGTCGACTACATGCACAAGTTTTACATATACATTTTTTTGTGAATTACAGTGTAGTCGACTAATTTAATCTATAGTCGACTACTCTAAGTTAAAATCTTAAAATTAACTTTTTGTTGTTTACAGTGTAGTCGACTAATTTCATTTATAGTCGACTACTCTGAGTCATAAACTGAAAATCAACTTTCTGTCGATTACAGTGTAGTCGACTACTTTTCTTATTAGTCGACTACTGATTCTGAACTCACAGTTTTACAGTTTTAAAGCCCAAAATCCAATACCCGTTTCATCTAAGTAAAACTCATCTCAACCATAGATTTTTAACTCTATCAATCCTAGCCACATATCTAAGATCAAATCTTAACCCTACATTTATTTTACTATCAAATCTGAACCATTCAATGTAATTTCTTTTAAAAGATAATGTAAAAACCTAAAAAAACTACCCACTAACCCATCTAAAAACCGACCATCTTCTTCCTGTCTTCAGAACTCACGATTCCAGGTTAGGGCATTCTCTTTGTTCTCAAATTTTCATCAAATTCTTCATTATTCTCTGAAATCTGTCAAGCTATCAAGTTAAGTAGTCGACTACTCCAAGTTCTAGTCGACTAATCTAGGGTTTCAACAGTTTGGGATATATTTCTCAACTTAATCTTTGAATCTTTTGTTTTTTATCTGTTTCATCATGTCTAGAGCTAAGAAAGCTAAGCAAATCCATACTTCTGTTAACGATGAAATCATCATTTATTTAAAAAGTCCTGAATTATTAGAAGAATTTAACAAAATATCAACTTTTGAAGTTCTTCCAGGACGATTTGTGAAATTTGATGATTTTATTCCCTGGAACTTTGGATCATATTTTGAAAATGTGGGATTGCTTGAATTATTCTCCGCTGAAAATAGAAAACCCACATATCCATTTCTTGTGCAATTGTTCTATACTAATATAGAACGTGTGGGAACTATTGGTGGTTCTAAAAAACTTAAGACTTTTGTTAAAGGAATAGAGATTGACTTGACTACAAAGTCAATTGGAAATTTTTTCAATATTCCTTATCAAGGAGTTTCTCTTAGGTCAGTTAGGATGAATGATTCAAATCTTTTATCTAATCATATATTTCTTCCTGGATATGGTAAACCTTTAAATAACTCAAACAAACTTCGTCCAATTCCTAGGTTCATTGCACGAATCCTAGCTTATAACTTATCTCCAAAAACTAGGAGTTTTCATTTCATTTCCCTAGATTTAGCAAAAGCTCTATATGCTATAATGGGAAATATCCAAGTTAATTGAGCTGAAGTTTATTTTTATAATCTTTTGACAATACCAAGAGGATTTCTTCCTTATGGTGCCTTTTTAACAAAAATCTTTGACAAATTTCATGTGGATCTCAAATCTGAAAATTTTGTTGTCCGTTCCATTGAATTCTTTGATTCCAATGCCCTAACTAGGATGAAGTTAACAAATTTTGAAATTCAAGAACAAAATCCTCAAGATGAACCTCATCCTCATCTAGAAGAAATTCCATAAGATATTCCACAATCATCAACTCAAGCAGGAGCTTCTTCTAGTCAACCACCACCATTTCCTACAGAACCCTCATGCTTTTCAGATGTGCAATACAATACTCTAAGTGCACGTATTCTTGAACTTGAAACTGGTCAGAGAGCTCTATATTCTCAGAATTCATATATCATTAGTAATCAAGAAGAGCTAATCAAGAAGTTTGAAGACTTGGACACAAAGCTTAATGCATATTTTCAAGGACAACAACCTCCTCCAGCACTTTAGAAGTTTATGCATGCATCATATTAGATTTGGATATTTTCTATGTTAAGTTTTAAAACAATTATGTTATTTTGTTTAAGTATCAAAAACTATGTAGTTGTGAGTTGTTAGGACATATGTAATATGTTATTTATGTTGCTACTATGTTGATTGTGTGTTTACTTTACTATGATGTTGTTTGGTTAGTTAATATATGTGCTACATATTTTAAACAGATCATGATGATGAACATTGTAGAACTTTTGATCTTTATGGCAAGTCTTTGCCTACCTATTTAGATAGGTGAAGTTATGGACTATGTTCATAATCTTGATGATTTGTTTGAAGTTTTAGCTCATGTTGAAGAAATAATGTCATGTTTAGCATAAATGATTTTCTCCTTTTGTTGATAACAAAGGGGGAGAAATAGTTACCTATATTAGAATTATGTATTGTTATAGACTCTAATTTGCATATATGCAGGGGGAGTAAGTATGATTATTTCATATTGTTTAAACCTGGTTATAAAATACATACTTATGCATAAATTATTTGTTATCATCAAAAAGGGGAAGAATGTTGAATATCATATATCCATGATAGTATTTTGATGATAACAATTTATATAATGTGTGTTATGCAAATGCACTAACTTTTATATGCGGATCTCAGTATCAAAATATGAACAAGTGCAAGTTGATTTCAAGGCATTATGAAGTGAAGAAAATGAAGAACATATGAGATTGCCATTTTTCTTTGTAATTTATAATCTACTTTGCATAAATTTTAAAAGAATACTATTCACCCATGAGATTGCCATTTTTCTTTGTAATTTATAATCTACTTTGCATAAATTTTAAAAGAATACTATTCACCCCCCCTCTAGTGTTCTAGTCTATCTATTTTAGATCCTACATTATTTAACTCAAATATTATGACACTAAGGTATTAAGGTTGTCTCTCACTCCAATTGATTAATTAAAACAAGAAGTTGCCAAAGTAACCTCTCTTGTGTAGATTGTTCATAAAGAATGTGAGATGTTTGCATGTATGCTTTCGTGTAAATATTTAATTGGCCCAAAGGAAGGTTAATATTTATTTAGACTGCATACACATCTGCGATGATAAACGTGTGACAATTATAAGGTTTACATGTGAATAGTGAATCGATCCAAAGATAGTTTTATTATTTGATATGTGTTATTGTCATTGTTTGATTGTTGCAATAAGATATCACTTGTAATTAATATTACTGTCCAAAGACTTGATATTAATATTGTACCAGATATCTTGGATGAGATTTGTCATTATTTGAATGTTATTGATTACTAATTATGGTTATTAATGTGAGTATTTTTTGTTTATTTCAGCTAATGCATCTGCTGCAATAATTTCTGCTAACATCAACTCAATTCCCATGCTTAATGAGACAAATTTCAAGGTTTGGAAAGAGAACGTATTAATTGTTCTTGGCTGCATGGATCTAGACCTTACATTAAGAACTGAACAACCCCAACCTCTCAATGCGGATAGCACTCCTGATGCAAGGAATGAGTATGAGAAGTGAGAGCGTTCAAATCGCATGAGTCTTATGATCATTAAGCACGGTGTTCGGAACTGGTTCTTATTTGGATTTGAAAGATACTTTTGTAGTACCGTCTTTTAGACGGAATTTGATTTCTATTTCTGTATTGGACAAATTAGGTTATTCTTGTTCATTTGGAAACAATGAATTTAGTTTATCTTTTAATTCAAATATTATAGGAACTGGTTACTTGAGTACTTATAACAACCTATATTTGCTTGATACAATTGCTTCTTATAATGAAACTTTGCATGCGGAATCGCGTAGTACTAAGCGTAAATTAAATAAGAAAAATTCAGCGACATTATGGCATAAGCGCTTGGGTTATATCTCAAAAGGTAGAGTTGAGCGTCTTGTGTCTGATGGCATTTTGGATTCCCTAGATTTTTAGATTTTAACGTATGTGTTGAATGTATCAAGGGAAAACAGATCAAAGTTAAGAGATTAGGTGCCAACAGATCTTCGGAAGTTTGATACATACAGATATTTGTGGACCATTCCTTATGGCATCTTGGAATGATCAATAATATTTTATATCATTCATAGACGATTACTCACGTTATGGGTACCTATATCTCATTCATGAAAAATCTGAGTCTCTAGACATGTTCAAAGCCTATAAAGCTGAAGTTGAGAATCAACTCAACAGAAAAATTAAAACCGTTAGATCTGATCATGGTGGTGAGTACTACGGTAGATATGATGGTTCAGGTGAACAACGTCCAGGACCATTTGTTAGATACCTAGAGGAATGCGGTATCGTCCCACAATGTCGGGTTCACCTAGCATGAATGGTGTAGCTGAAAGACGAAACATGACTCTTAAGGATATGGTAAGAAGTATGATCTCTCATTCTTCTTTACCAGAGTCACTCTGGGGAGAATCACTTAAGACAGCAGCTTACATTCTGAATAGAGTACCAAGTAAAGTAGTTGCTAAAATACCTTATAAGCTTTGGACTGATCGAAAGCCCAGTTTAAAGCACTTACATATTTGGGGATGTCCAGCTGAGGCAAGGCCTTATAGGCCAAATGAAAAGAAATTGGACTCCAAAACAGTTAGCAGCTACTTTATTGGGTATTCTGAACGCTCTAGGAGCTATAAGTTTTATGATCCCACACTTAGGAATATTTTTGAGACGGGAACAACAACATTCTTTGAGGATGTTGAGTTAGGGGGGGGGGATAATGTTAGAGACATTGCTTTTGAGGAGGAATTAGCTTCAGATCCAATCCATACAGTTACTTTTGATAATATTCATGTTACTATACCTGTTATTGCTCAAGAAGTAAATCCGGAACCTCAAGATGACAATGTTGAACAACTTCCCGTTCCAGAAGAACAAACTCAACAACCTCAAGAACCGGTGCCATTAAGAAGATCCACGGGAGAAAGGAGAAATGCTATTTCAGATGATTATATTGTATTTCTCCAAGAACATGAGGAAAGTAATGGAATGTTGGAAGATGATCCAATCAACTTTCTTTAGGCTATGAAAAGTTCTAACTCTTAATAGTGAATTGATGCCATGAATAAAGAGTACAAGTCTATGCAAGACAATAAGGTGCAAAACCAATTGGTTGTAAATGGATATTTCAAACCAAGCGGGATGCAAATGGTAATGTGGAGAGGTATAAGACACGTATTGTAGCTAAATGCTTTACTCAAAAGGAATGCATTGATTATACAGAGACTTTCTCTCCGGTTTCATCACAAGACTCTTTCAGAACAATCATGACACTTGTTGCTCATTATGATCTCGAGTTACATCAGATGGATGTTAAGACTGCATTTCTCAATGGCGATATTGATGAGATGATTTATATGGTGCAACCAGAAAACTTTGTGTCAGGAGACCCAAAGAATATGGTTTGCAAATTAAGGAAATCCATCTATGGACTCAAGCAAGCTCCTCGTCAATGGTATTACAAGTTTCAACAAATAATTATCTAGTTCGGTTTTGAGATGAATATTGTTGATGACTGTGTATATCACAAGTTCAGTGGGTGTAAGTATATTTTTCTGGTTCTGTATGTCGATGACATATTGCTTGCCACTAATGATATAGACATGTTGCACGAAACCAAGAAATTTCTATCAAAAAATTTTAAGATGAAAGATCTTGAGGACGCCTCTTTTATATTAGGAATCCAAATACATCGAGATTACTCTCGGGGTATTCTTGGATTATCACAAAAGAGCTATATCAATAAAATACTTAAAAGGTTTGGCATGCAAGACTGCGGATCAGGAGACACCCCTGTGGCTAAAAGAGACAAGTTTAGTCTCAATCAGTGCCCTAAATGTAACATTGAAATTCAGGAAATACAGAAGATTCCTTATGCTTCGACTGTAGGAAATCTAATGTATGCTCAGGTATGTACGCGTCCGGATATTGCGTACATTGTTGGGATGTTAGGCAGATACTTAAGCAACCCTGGTATGGATCATTGGATAGCAGTCAAAAGGGTTATGAGGTATCTTTAGAAAACAAAAGATTATATGCTCACATACAGAAAATCAGAACAACTGGAGGTCATTGGGTACTTTGATTCTGATTTTGCTGGATGCCAAGATAGCAGGAAGTCTACATTAGGCTACATTTATATGTTAGCAGGAGGAGCTATATCATAAAAAAGTGTCAAACAAACACTTGTAGCTTCCTCCACTATGACAGCAGAATTTGTAACTTGCTATGAGGCATCCAATCAAGGAATATGGCTGCAAAATTTTATCACGGGACTACGTATTTTGGAAAATATGGAAAGACCAATAATGTTATATTGTGATAATAAATCTGTAGTAATATATTCCAATAATAACAGGAGCTTAACTAAGTCAAAATATATTGACATTAAGTTCCTGGTTGTGAAAGAAAGGGTACAGAGTGGACAGATATCCATAGAGCACATTGGGACAAATTCCATGATAGCAGATCCTCTTACTAAGGGATTTCCACCTAAGGTCTTTCATGAGCACACCGCTTATATGAGTGTGGTGATATTAGAGGATATCATGATTTAGTGGGAGTTTGTAATTTTTGGTGCTTTGTGTTTGGTTATATTGTCTGATCAGAATAAAGTATTCAGTTAAGACACTCTGTTACATTATGTTTGGTTTTGACATCACTAAAGTAGGACCAGTTAAAAATAAACATGTACTGATCACATTGCATGTAATTTTCATGCTGCACATCTATGATTGATCTATGTCATTTGATTGTATTGGCATATGTGACCATTGATGGGTCGAGTCACGATAAATGTGACGAAGGCCTCTTTGATCATATATTGATATAGTCAATGGACGAGATTGTTCAGAAAAACCTTTTCAGTGATAGAAATTTTGAGCTCATAAGGTTATAAACAATTTAAGGAATCATATGGTGCCCAAGTGGGAGATTGTTGGATTTAAATCTAATTAAATCTATTTGTGGGCACATATGATTAATCTGTGTGTATTGTTATTCTTCATGATAACACACTGAAGTGATTAATTAATTTGGGTTAATGGGTATCTAAATAAACCATGAGGTTATATGTGCAGATACCAGGTTGTAATTGTAATTTGATGAGGGGACAAATTACAAATGTACACCATCTATATATATGGGGTTATGGTCCCTAATCTAGGGTTAGCCACTCTCATTCTCTTATCCCCATCTAAAGAGATCTTAAGGAGAGAAACCCTAAGATTAGAAGATCCAAAACCCATCTCAAATCCAAGACATGGATTCAGGTATAAGCTTCCGCTCTTAAGTTTATCCTCTATAATTTAATCACGTTTATGTTCAACAGTGTGCCCCTATTACTATTTTACCCAAACAGTTTTTATAGTATTTCTATTAAAAAATTCAAAAGATACTAAAAGTTAGTATAGCTTATAAGCTTTAAAAAAATAAGCCTTCCCAAACACCCTTTAAAATTGATATGCAAAATAAAGGAAAGACTAGAAGACCCCTGCTTATAAGATACATTTTCTTCGCTTAACAAGTAATTTACGCGACTCGGCCCATTTTTCACGGCGATCCTGGTGGACTTCCACCTGAACTTCTGGGCTAATAGCTAACCTAGACCAACTATTGTGAGCGAGGCCCACTTGCTGCGGGCCCAAACCTGCAACGCTGTAAGTGCAAAATTCGTTTTCCTCTGGCTCTATTCGGAGCGCGGTCGATCGTTGCGTGGATTCAAAGAGCGAATTTTTGTTTGTCTCCCTCCCTTTTTGAGAGATGAACAAGCCTTAAAAAAGTGAAATTGAACATTAATGAAGAGATTTAAGGTTAGCGTTAGGGTTTTGAGTTCTTCTGAGCAGCCAACGTGCTTTCCCTAATGGTGTGTTTGAGAGTTTACTAAGGGAAGGGAAGGAAAGGTAAACAACGGCAAGGGAAGGGAAGGGAAGGGAAGAGAATTGTAATATGTTGTTTGGGAGTTGAGTAAGGTGAATAAAGGTAAAAGGAAGTAAATATATGTAAATTTACATAAATGACTTTATACTAATAACACATCAGTTCTTTTATTTGTTTTGATGGGGGTAAGAATGTCATTACACCCCTTTACCCTCCTCTACCCTCCTCTACCGCCCAAATCGGGGGGGAAAGAAAACCAAGCAATTTTACCCTCCTTTCCCCTTCCTTCCTCCTCTCTACCCTCCTTAAAAAAACTCCCAAACAAGGTGAAAGCCTCATTTCTCTTCCCCTCCCCCTCTCTACCCCCCATCCAAACAGGGCATAAAACTCAACCGCGCTTCAACTCCTCTCGAAGTTGCCTTCGATCGATTCTGTGCTCGCTTCGTTCATTCTAATCGAAGACCGCAGCGGGCTGGAGATCAACAGGTAACGAATTTTTTTATTTATTCGTTGTCTTTTTTAGCTTGATTTGGGGAGAGTGATCAGAGAAAGGGAAGCGTTTGGATGTATAATAATAATCGCTGAATTTTAATGATGTTAAGATTTCAACATTGAGCAGACATTTTATAGTTAGTGTTTCTTGTCACACTCTATTTATTTTGATTTTAAATCCAGAATTTTCTTTAAGCTAGTGAAACTTTATTGGAAAAAAAAATCAGAAACTTCTCTTGCAAAGGGCTAATTTAATTGTTGATGTCAAATGTGTGTGTATGCTCTGTGCGTGTGTGTGTGTGTTTCCAGTTGTAATATTTTACCAAAACGTCTCATGTAGCCTTTTGAAAAAGAGGAGATCCCATTTCGATGGGAAAAGGGTTAGATCATGATTTCAATGATGAATTTCCTTCTTTAGAAACATCCAAGCACAACGTAAGGTTCTTGAATAAAAAAAGGAAGCATCTTTGTTCAAGGGATCATTCTAGCGCATCCACTCTTTTAAGTAAATACCTTTCTTTAATGTTTGCTATGCTGAAAATATTACCTTATTCAAAACAACATCATGATGTGGTGGTGGTGGCGGCGACGACGGGAACGACGGCGACGAAGTTCAGGCAAATTGACGAAGAGAACATTTTGGAGGCCGTACGGTCGACCGTGATGACTTCAGCGGTCGATCGGAAACGTGCATGAGTACATGGTGTGTTTCTGCACTCTGGCCGGTCGACCACCGCGACCGACCGCCAAACCCTGTAATCGTTTTTTGGTTTTTGTCGTTTGCTACAGTCGACCGCGACTTTGTCGGCGATCGACTGCGAGTCGGGTTTGGACCTGGGCTTGGTTTCCTGTTCTGTTTGGGTCTGTGTTTTGATATATATTGAAACACAATTTTAGGGTTTTATATTGATCAGAATTTGTTCTGAATTAAGAGGGATAATGAGTGATTTTGAGCTTTCTTGTGAGAGCAAATTGGTGAGAGTTAAGAGCTTTGTTTGAGAGATTAATTTGAGGGTATGTGAGTGATTTGTAATCTCTATTTTGTATTCTCTCTCTAATAGTCAAAACCCTCTCCTTCTTGTCCCGTGAACGTAGGCAACTTGTCGAACTATGTAAATCTCCTGTTTTGAGTTTGTGCTGTTATTTTTGATTTGATTCTGTGTCTGTCTTCTCTCTCTCGGCAACTTTGCGGATTCCGCTACGCCACCACACTACAAGTGGTATCAGAGCTTTGGACTACGCTTGGAGTTTGGTGGAGGAGTAGATCGCTATGGAAGCTCTTCTAGGGTTTCAATTGGAGATAAATGTGGAATCTTTTTTGGTAAAAAATCTACATTTTATCAGTTTGGATCTATTCTTTAGTTAGTTCCGAATTAGTTTGTTGGTGCTTTGAGAAAAATGACTGGAAAAGAAGATGTATCGGGTGTTAAGAGTGGTACTTCTGGTGTGAATATCATTCAAAGTTTGAATATCCACTCTACAAAGATAGATGTGGAGAAGTTTAATGGCACAAACAATTTTGATTTATAAAGATGTGAGGTTTTGGATGCGTTGAACACGTAAAATTTGAAGGATACTTTGGAATTGGATGGCAAGCCGGATGATATGAAAGAAAAGGTTTGGAAAAAGATGAATCGGACGACGTGTGGCGTCATTAGGTCTTGTTTAACACATGATCTAAATTATGATGTGATCAATAAGACTTCTGCAAAGAAGATTTGAGAGATTCTTGAAAGCAAGTATTTAACAAAAAGTGTTAAAAATCACTTGCATTTGAAGAGGAGACTTTACCGTTTCCAGTTAAAGAAGGGAATCTCAATTGGTGATCACATGAACAACTACACGAAGCTTCTTACGGATTTGACGAATATGGATGTTATGATCGAGGATGAGGACAAGACATTGTTGTTGTTGAGTTCCTTACCAGATGAAGAATATGAGACCTTCGTTCTTAACCTAATCAATGGGAAGACGTCCCTTTCGTATAGTGAGGTTACCACTGCTCTTGTGAATTATCAGCTAAGGAAGAAAGACAAGGAGTTTTCAAACGACACAATAGCAGAGGTATTGATCGCAAGAGGGAAAAATCCAAACCGGAAGAATTAGAAGTCGCAGTCTAGAGTAGGGCATCCTACAGTTGGTAAAGATCAGTGTGCTTGGTGTAAAGAGACTGGTCATTGGAAGAAAGATTGTCTAAAGCTTAGCGAATGGATGAATAACAAGCAAAAGGAAAAAGAGAAACAACCATCATCAGAAGCAAACATCATCGAATCAGATGATATTATTTTCGACTCATCTGTTTTTTCGCTCTCTATCAGTCCTACAGATTACTATTCGGAGGAATACGAGTGGATGTTGGATAGTAATGCAACATATCACGTGTGCCTTAAAAGGGAATAGTTCTTTAGTTTTGAAAAGCTGGATAGTAGTGTGGTGTACATGGGTGATAACCGTGCATGTCAGATCCTTAGGATAGGTAAAATTTGTATCAAGATGTATGATGGGATAGTTATGTTGGCCTTTTTATTTTGAGGATGTTTTAACAAATAATTTATAACTAATATTATTTGTCTAGTATTTGTATTTTTGTATTTATTCTAGACAAACAATCAGTCAGAGGTAAGATGAAATTGAGCTTACACGATCACATCCAATGGAGGTTGGTGAAAATATCGGTATGAAGCCAATACAATTCAAGTCAAATATCCAATATCTAGCTTCATCCGCAAAGTTTATCAAGACAAGCTCAAATTGAAGATCAAGATTGCTTGGGTATAGTTTTTATAGTTTTTATAGTTTAGGTTTTATGCTTTGTGTGTAGATACTTTAAGCTCAATTATATACACACATACACGTTTTGGTTTTATAGTTTTTCAAGTTTATATAAATATGAAATAAATATACTTATTTATATACATAAATACATGTTTCATATTTATCATTTTTGGTTTTAGTAAACAATGTGTTTAGCCACATACACATGAAAACTTAACAACACGTATATAAATATATTTTTATGTTTTGAACGGTTTACAAAATAAATAATATCTCACAAATGAGAAACGTAATTTAAGAAATTATTTTTCTAACATGTTCTATTACATGTTTAAAAATATTTTCCAAAATTTTATTATTTTTGGAGTTGATTTACTATACTGAATTAATTTTACAAAATTGGGTGTTTCCAGTGATTTTAAAAGCGCTCTGAGGCGCGCGCCTCGGGCGCAAAGCGCTGCGGCGCGGCGGCATAGCGCCCTACATGAGGTGCGGGGCGCTACGCTTACGCGAAGCGCGCGCCTCATCAGCGCCCCGCAGCGCTTCAGAAGACAACCAAGGCGATCGCCTTGAGTTCAACAGATGTGGGTTGGTTTTAAACAGGCTATCGGGTACAAACCCGACTCAATATTACACCCAAGGTCCCAAATCGGTCTCACCTCTTCGATTTTTATCGTTGCAAAGAAAATTAGGGCTTCTATCTTCACCTCTGCAAGAAGAATTAGGGCTTCCTTCTCCTGCGGCGGCGAGCAGAGGACGACGAGCTTCTGACGAAAGAGCGGAGGACGACGAACAGCCGACGACGAGAAGAACGCGGCGAGCTTCCGGCGGTGATCGAAGGTTTGTTTCCCGACTTTTTTCATTTCTTTTTGTTTGCCGTTTTTTTTTCTTTCTCTGTTCGATTTTCTCTCCCTTCTTCGTTTTTTTCCTTTTCTCTCCCCGCTTCGTTTCTTTTCTTTTCTTTCTCTGATCGAAACTTCGGTCTCACTCTCAGTCTCACCTCTTTGCCTTTTTTTTTTATTCTCACGTGAACTTAACAACTCTGTTGCCTTTTTTATTTTCTTTTTTTCTTCATTTATCTCTGTTAAGAGCTTAATGCTGTTCGGGTAGTTGGTAATAAACTGATTTTTAATGTTTACTATTTTAATGAATAGTTAGTACTTAATAACTTGAGTTAATGATTTGAGGTAGTGAGCTAAGAATTTAGATTTGACTGTTTGACAGCAATTTGGCGAGTAGAGAAGTTTTGTTCAAACATTGTGTTGAGTCAGTTGACTGTTAAGATGGGGTTAATCAAATGATTGTTTGACTATAGAAATACTAACTAACTTACAAATGTTGGACTGTAGAAATGCTAACTAACTTACAATTATTTACAAAGAGATTTACGGACTAATTGCTTGCTTCTTATTAATACATATTACATATCATGATATCAATCATAATTGTTGAAAATGTGATACTATTTGATTTCTTGTGCGAGACTGCGAGTATTGATTCTTGCTATTTGCACTAGGTGTAGTGCTACACTGCTATTAGTTGACTTGAAAGTTGAAACTTGATTCGCTATTTATAACCTGTAAAGAAGGAAAATAAAACTATAGTTGTTAGTGTCATGCAATATATTAGTATGAAAGTTTAAAAATATAGTTGTTAGTGTCATGCAATAGAAATTTCACAAATATTTATTATTTTCATGCATCTTGTATATCTCAAAAAATTTATGGTCAAGAGTGCGCCTCGCTTCGCTCGGGCGCGCGCATCACATTGCGCCTTGCGCATGTACGCGTAAACTGACTTTGCGCCCCGCATTGCGCCTCGCGCATTGAAAACACTGGGTGTTTCAGAAGTTTTCAGAATCTGTAATATCTGTGTTCAAATAATTATTTCTCTCAACTGGAAAATGATATTTTAGAAATTCTTTCTCTAAAATGTTTATATACACGTATAGAAACTTACCTAAAATTTTTAATATTTTTATAGTTAATTTACTATTTTTAATTGATTTTAAGTTAGATATGCAAATTTCCAGAATGCTGAATTTTGGGGTATTTTGATCTTTTCAGCCTATAACGGCTAGTAACGGCTAGTTTTTATTTTTGTAGGTTTTTGGGGGGTTTTGGCTGATTTAAGAGGCTATAAAAAGCCCTTAACTTTCATTGTTTCTTATGAATGTTTAAGAGAGTTTTAAAATAAGTTTACAAGTGTTTAAGTTTGGTTTAAAGTTTGTTTTCAAGAGAGTTTGTTTGTGAAGAAATTTTCACAAGAGCTTGAGGAGATCTTCCTTTGGTGTTTGGGCATTCAACTCATCTCTCTCTTGTCATTTATTGGAGAAATTTTCTAAACTCTTTTCTAGCTATTTATTTGTTTTGATTATAATTTCTATTAGCTAGAATTACATTGAGTTTAGCTTTAATTTATCTCTTTGTTACACACACCCACATTGAGCTTTTAGTATTTTCATACATAGTATATTTAGGATTGTGAGATTGTAACATTAAGTTAAGATTAAATGAGTTCTCACCTTGTTTAGAGAACAACCATTTGTTGGAGAGCTTAATTATGAGAATTCACTTTGTATTGCACAAATATACCAAGAAGAGTATAGAGGTGAGAGACGTAGTCGGTCCGAAGAGGAGTGGAGTCGGTGGTAAAAGTTAGAGGTAGGTCGTAGTTCTGAGCACTTGAGGGAAACACGTGAGAGGCCAACACTTGAGGTGGTAGCTGTGTAGTTACATTGTGAGTGTTTGTGAATGTTGATCGGTGAGCGTTAAAAACTGATATTATGTGGTGTAAACGTTTTCGGGTGAGCGTCGAAAACCCGGTGTGATAGTGGATTTCTTCCCGGGAGTGGGGAGCGGAGATGTAGGACGGAAGGTCCGAATTCCGTGATCATTTCTTGTGTGTTTGAGTTTGGCTTGTGTACTTATATTTTGTTTATCCCTATCGTCATTCTCTTATTGTCTAATTTATCTACTATATTATTTATATTTGTTTACTTACCCTTGTTTGTATATCCTTGCATATATATCTTGTTGTATATCTAATTTACTAGAATATTTGTTAATTTGTTTTAATTGGTATTAAATCGGATTAGATTAGCATAAACCCTATTCATCCCCCTCTAGGGTTCTTTTTTACTGGCATTAGGGTCTAACAATTGGTATTAGAACTTGGTGCTCTTTGATTTAAAGTCTAATCGTCTTGAGTTAAAGATCTAAGTTATCTTATTATGCTAATCTAGTTTTGATTGTATTTGTCTTGCTTGCATATAATTATAATTATGGATATGCACGGTGCACCTAGTTTAGTTATGCCATTAATATTGCTCGTAGATTAGATAATTTCCCTTATGCTCAATGGTGTGTTAGATTTAAACTTTTTATTCGATCTAGACACTTTGATTTATGGAAAATTATAGATTGTGCTTATATTGTTCCCACTTCGGAGAAATCTAAGTGGAGTAAAAATGATCTAAGAATGTTTACCATGAATAAACTTTTGTTAGAATTTTTGCATAATGCTTTTGACTTATCATTTTCTAACAAGCTTGATTCATTTGATAAGCGCTCACACATTGTGAAAATTCATAGAAGCGCATCAAGGGAACTTGGAGGCGATCCGACGAGCTTTGGCGGCTTCCTCTTCAAGTTTTATTGGAGCATCATGCATACGGTCACTAGGCGATAGCCTTAATGTGATAAGCGAATCTGATTCTGATAATGATTTATCTATCAATGAACTCGCATGTGCATATAAAAAATTAATGCATGCCTATAACTAATTGTATAAAAATTTTGTTAATTTGAAAAGCAAGCATGTAGAATTAAAATCCGATCATGAGTCGCTAGCTTTCAAACTTGATGTAATTGCTAAAGAGAATGCTAGTTTGAAAGAAAACAATGAGTTGTTAAGTTTGAAAAATAATAACATTTCTTCGTCTATTGCTTGCTTAACTCATGTTAATAATGATGCCATTGCTAGAAATAGAATACATTAGAAATGAATTTGATTTTTTTAAGAATAACCATACATGCTCTACTTCTATTATCAATGATGTTGTGACTAATAATGAATTGAATCTTGTGAAAAACCATATATCATGCTTAGATTTAACTTTAAACACATGCATTGATAATCATAAGAGACTTATGAACAAATATGCTAAATCTGGTACTATAACTTCTAAATCACCTACACACTATGCACATTTGTATAGCAAAGTTTACAAATATTCCATTTACGGCCGAAAAAGGCCATCTAGGTAAATTTTGCTATGATGCACACAAACATAAGAATGCTAATGCTCCTTGTGCATCCCATTTAGTTTCTTTATTATGTACACATACACATTCACATGCTCATACTCACAAAGCTCATCATAAGCATGCTAATGTGTTTAAATGTGATTTTTGTGGTAGGTTTGGTCATTTAACCAAATTTTGTTTTGATTTAAAAAAACTTTCACATTTGCAAAATAAATTTAAAATATCATCCATGTTTGCAAATGTTTCCTGTGCACGAGTTAATGGTCCAGAAAAACAAATAGACCGCTTTCATTGCACATATTACAATCAGAAGGGTCATTTGTAAGATTATTGTTGTGACCGGATTAGTGCACAAAATACGTCCAAATAGGTTCATAACCCTAGGGCTTTAAGCTTAGATGATACGAGTCATATCCCTAGACTCTTAGGTACCAAGAGTAGTTAGGTACCAAAACAAGTTTGGTTTTTTTAAAATACCAAGATTCTTATTGTTTTTTATTTTTTATTTCTTGGTTTTGAAAAATATATTTTTTTGAAAACAATTTTATGGATAATCCTTTTGTTTTCATGATTTTTTGGTTTTCATTGTCATGAGAGGTTTGTGTTTGAGCAACTCCTGGATTTATTGGGTGTTTATTTCCTAAATTGTGTTTACCGGGTGCTAAAATCTTTATATGGGTTGAGACAAGCTTAAGAGCTTGATATGATTGCCCCTCTTGCCTTTTCTTTGTCAAAAATTAATATCAATTTATTTTATGGGATTTAAATTTTGATTTATAATTTCATTTGAGTGATTTGTTTTCGTTTGAATTTTTTTTATGATTCTCATGTTTCCTATTCATTTGTTTTCATAAATCTATTTTCATATGGTTTTTATGTTTTTGATTTGAGACACACTCTTCCATAATGATATATCTATATGTGTTCTCATTGTCTTGTTGTATGTGAGTTTTGCCTAGCATGTTTTTATCTATGCTTGCTCACATATGTTTACCTTGGTCCTCATTGCATATATTCATTAAGATATTTTGATAGTGACAGATTTTTCCTATATTTGTTTTTATACTCACCATGCTTATAGGTAGGGGCATCTTTCGCTTTCCTATTTCTTTTATATCCCTATTTTTTATGTTGCCAAAGAGGGAGAAATATGTGAGTATATTTATGTTTATGAGTATTGTACTTTATTGTATATTTTATATACTCATTGTGTAAATTATTTATCATCATCAAAAAGGGAGAGATTGTTGGCCTTTTTATTTTGATGATGTTTTAATAAATAATTTACAACTAATATTGTTTGTCTAATGTTTGTGTTTTTATATTTATTTTAGACAAACAATCAGTCGAAGGTATGATGGAATTGAGCCTACACGATCACATCCAATGGAGGTTGGCGAAAATATCGATATGAAGTCAATACAATTCAAGTCAAATATCCAATATCTAGCTTCATCCGCAAAGTTTACCAAGACGAGCTCAAATTGAAGATCAAGGTTGCTTGGGTATAGTTTTTATAGTTTAGGTTTTATGCTTTGTGTGTAGATACTTTAAGCTCAATTATATACACACATATACGTTTTGGTTTTATAGTTTTTCAAATTTATATAAATATGAAATAAATATACTTATTTATATACATAAATACATGTTTCATATTTATCATTTTTTGTTTTAGTAAACAATGTGTTTAGCCACATACACATGAAAACTTAACAACACGTATATAAATATATTTTCATGTTTTGAACGGTTTACAAAATAAATAATATCTCACAAATGAGAAATGTAATTTGAGAAATTATTTTTCTAACATGTTCTATTACATGTTTAAAAATATTTTCCAAAATTTTATTATTTTTGGAGTTGATTTACTATACTGAATTAATTTTACAAAATTGGGTGTTTCAGAAGTTTTCAGAATCTGTAATATCTGTGTTCAAATAATTATTTCTCTCAACTGGAAAATGATATTTTAGAAATACTTTCTCTAAAATGTTTATATACACGTATAGAAACTTACCTAAAATTTTTATTATTTTTGTAGTTGATTTACTATTTTTAATTAATTTTACAAAGCTAGATACACAAATTTCCAGAATGCTGGATTTTAGGGTATTTTGGTCTTTTCAGCCTATAACGGCTAGTAACGGCTAGTTTTTGTTTTTGTGGGTTTTTGGGGGATTTTTAGCTGGTTTAAGAGGCTATAAAAAGCCCTTAACTTTTATTGTTTCTTATGAATGTTTAAGAGTTTCAAAACAAGTTTATAAGTGTTTAAGTTTGGTTTTAAGTTTGTTTTCAAGAGAGTTTGTTTGTGAAGAAATTTTCACAAGAGCTTGAAGAGATCATCCTTTAGTGTTTGGGCATTCAACTCATCTCTCTCTCTCGCTCTCTCTCTTTTCTATTTATTTATTTATTTTGATTATAATTTCTATTAGCTAGAATTACATTGAGTTTAGTTTTGATTTATCTCTTTGTTACACACACCTACATTGAGCTTTTAGTATTGAGCTTTTAGTATTTTCATACATAGTATATTTGGGATTGTGAGATTATAATATTGAGTTAGGCTTAATTGATTTCTCACCTTATTTAGATAATAATCATTTGTTGGAGAGCTTACCTGTGAGGATTCACTTTGTATTGCACAAATGCACCAAGAAGAGTGTAAAGGTGAGAGACGTGGTCGGTCTCAAGAGGAGTGGGGTCGGTGGTAAAGCGTAAAGATAGGTCATAATTTTGAGCATTTGAGGGAGACACGTGAGAGGCCAATACTTGAGGTGGTAGTTGTGTAGTTACATTATGAGTGTTTGTGAACGTTCATTGGTGAGCGTTAAAAATCGATATTGTGTGGTGTAAACGTTTTCGGGTGAGCGTCGAAAATCCGGTGTGTGTCAAAAATTCGGTGTGATAGTGGATTTCTCCATGAGAGTGGGGAGTGGAGATGTAGGACGGAAGTTCCGAACTCCGTGATTATTTCTTGTGTGTTTGAGTTTGGCTTGTACACTTATATTTTGTTTATCTCTATCGTCATTCTCTCATTATCTAATTTATCCACTATATTGTTTATATTTATTTACTTACCCTTGTTTTTATATCCTTGCATATATATCTTGTTGCATATCTAATTTGTTAGTATATTTATTAATTAGTTTAATTGATATCAAATCAGATTAGATTAGCATAAATCCTATTCACCCATCTCCCCTCTAGGGTTCTTTCCTAGTGACATAGGGTGTGACAAGTTAGAGAGTTACATGGTGTGAGATATGTTCATTCCTTGAGGAAAAACCTGATCTCGATTGGAGCTTTAGTTAGAGAGGGTCTGAAAGTTTATATTGAGGACGTGGTTCTTGAGATTGTGAGATGCTCTCGTATTGTGATGAAGAGCGTTAGGAGGAGTAACTTGTACTACTTGACTGGAAGTACGGTGACAGGTGAAGAGCTGACGATTTCTATTGATTCGACTAGACTGGGGCATTTAAGGCCGGGCCATTCCAGTATTGATTTGAAGAAAGGTGCATTGACTTGCAGTTTGAAGTCTAATGAACATTTTGATATGAGCAAGAAGACCAAGGTGAAGTTTAGCATCTCTATTCACCAAGCTAAGGACCTTCTCGATGGAGTTCATGTGGGCGTTTGGGGGCCTTCCAAGGAGGTATCATTGAGAGGTAATAGATATATGGTTTCCTTTGTTGATGATTGTTCTAGACATGTTTGGGTTGCTACTAAGTCCCGTTTGAATAAAGTCCTAGTAGTCTTCAACTGGTGGAAGAAGTGTATAGAGACTAAGACAGACAAAAAAGGCAAAGTACTCCATTCTGATTTTGGTAGGAAGTACAAGAAGGAACCGTTTCTATATTTGTGTCGTGCTCAGAGCATTTTGAGACACTTCGATGGAAAGAAAATTTTGAGGCAACTAGATGGGGTAGCAAATTTAAAGAACTGTATCTTGCTGGAGAAGGAACGGTGTTTGTTGTCAAGCAGAAGTTTGCAGAAGAGGTTCTGGGTTGAGGCTTTGACATATTCGAGCCATCTTATTTATAGGTTGTCGTCTGCTGTAATTGGAGGTAAAACTCTATTGGATAGTTAGTTTGGTAGTGTCACTTTTGATGAGGTTTCGATGATGGAACCTATTGACTCTCAGCAGGTGGAGAGTTTTGGATAGATCATAGATGTATCATAGTGAGTGGAGAGTGATGCCACTTCACGTTTGATGAAGATTACTCCTTATTCTCCAAATTATTCTGTATTGTTTAGGATTCCAGCTGAGGTGATACAGTTTGGGGATCAGATAGTTGATGTTGATACTGAAGAGGAAATAACAAAGCTCAGGAAATAGCGGAGGACAGATTTAAGTTCGGGCCGGTCGACCGCGACTGGCGCGACTATTGATCGCGACTGACACGACTGTCGACCGCGAACATGCACGTAGCCTGAAAAAGTCTCTGGACTTTTTGCGGTCGAATGCGAGTGACGCGGCGGTCGACCGCGAGACCTTGTAGTGGTTTTTTGTTCTTTGTTGTTTGTCACGGTCGACCGCGACTGACACGACGGTCGACTGCGATGCGGTTTTGGGCCTGTGCTTGGTTTTCTGTTCTGATTAGGTTTTCTAATTGTTATAAATACAAATATGTTTTGTTTAGGGTTATCAATTGTTCCAATTACTAGAATTGGATTTTGGGGTAGCTTGAAGGTGATTTTGAGCACAGAAAAAAGAGATCTTTCTGAGCAATTTGTTTGAGGGTTTAGTTTGTGAGATTTGAGAGATTTGTTTGAGAGGTTAGTTGAATGATCTTATAATCTCTACTTTGTACTCTCTTTTCTCTATAGTGGAAACCCATCCCTTCTTACCCCGTGGACGTAGACAATTTGCCGAACCATGTTAAACTTTGTGTTTGAGTTTGTGTCATTATTGTTTGATTTGAGTTGCCTTCTCCCTAGGCATTTGGTTTGGTTCCTTGGCGCACATCTAGGGGCTTCCGCCCTCAACAAGTGGTATCAGAGCTCGGGCTACGCTTGGGCTATTTGGAGGAGTAGATCGTTTTGAAAGTTCATCAAGAGCTTCATTTGATGATAAATGTGGGATCTTCTTGGTAAAGATAATCTTTTTTTTTAAAATTTTGGATCTATTCTTTAGTTTGTTCCACATTGGTTGTTGGTGTGTTGAGGAAGATGACTGGGAAAGAAGGTACTTCGGGTGTTGAGAGTGGTATTTCTGGCGTGAAGACCATTTAAAATTTGAATATCCACTCTACGAAGATGGATGTGGAGAAGTTTAATGGCATAAACAATTTTAGATTATGGAGATGTGAGATTTTGGATGTGCTGAACGCGTAAAATTTGGAAGATACTTTGAAATTGGATGGCAAGCCAGATGATATTAATGAGAAGGTTTGGAAAAAGATGAATAGAATGGTGTGTGGTGTGATTAGGTTTTATTTGACTCAAGATTTAAAGAATGATGTGATGAATGAAACTTCGGCTAAAAAAATTTGGGAGACTTTGAGAGCAAGTATATGACCAAGAGTGTGAAAAATCGCTTGCATTTGAAGATGAGGCTTTATCGCTTCCAATTGAAGAATGAGATCTCTATTGGTGATCACATGAATCACTACACGGAGCTTCTTGCGGATTTGGTGAATGTAGATGTTGTGATTGAAGATGAGGATAATGCGTTGTTGTTGTTGAGTTTCTTACCTGACGAGGAATATAAGACATTTGTCCTTACTCTTATTAATGAGAATGCATCTCTTTCATATAGTGAGGTCGTCGTTGCACTTGTTAATTACCAGCTTCGAAAGAAGGATAAAGAGTCTACAAGTGACACAACAGCAGAGGTATTGATCGCAAGAGAGAAGAATCCAAACCGGAAGAATATGAAGTCACAGTCTAGAGTAGGGCATCCTATAGTTAGAAAAGATCAGTGTGCTTGGTGCAAGGAGATTGGTCATTGGAAGAAAGATTGTCCAAAGCTCGATGAATGGATGAAGAATAAACAGAAAGGAAAAGGGAAGCAACCATCATTAGAAGCAAACATCGTTATATCGGAGGGTAATATTTCTGATACTTTTATTTATTCGCTTTCTATCAGTCTTACAGGTAGCTATTCGGAGGAATCGTGGATGTTGGATAGTGGTGCGACTTATCATGTGTGTCCTAGAAGGGAATGGTTCTTCAGTTTTGAGAAGCTGGATAGTGGTGTGGTATGTACGGAAGACAATCGTACATGTCAGATCCTTGGAATAGATAGAATTCACATCAAAATATTTGACGGGACTGTAAGGGAGTAATGTGGTGTGAGATATGTTCCTTAATTGAGGAAGAACTTGATCTTAATTGAAGCTTTGGTTGGAGAGGGTCTGAAAGTTCATGCTGAGGACATGGTTCTCGAGATCGTGGAAGACTCTGATTGTGATGAAGGGCGTCAGGAGAAATAACCTGTACTATTTGATTGGAAGTTCGGTAACATGTGGAGAGCTGGTGACTTCTGTTGATTCGACTAGATTACGACATTTGGGGCTTTATCATTCCAGTATTGGTTTGGAGATGGGTGCACAAGCCTGTAATTTGAAGTCCAGTGAACACTTTGATGTGAGCAAGAAGATCAAGGTGAAGTTTGACACCTCTATTCACCACACTAAGGGTCTTTTAGGAGGAGTTCACACGGATGTTTGGGAGTCTTCCAATGAGGTATCGTTAGGAGGTAATCGATGTTTGGTTTCCTTTGTTGGTGGCTGTTCTAGGCATGCTTGGGTTACAACCAAATCCAGATTGGATAAAGTCCTAATAGTCTCCAACAGATTAAAGAAGTGTGAGATTGGCAGAAAGGTGAAGATACTTTATTTTGATTTTAGTGGGAGGTACAAGAGGGACCTGTTTTTGTATTTGAACCGAGTTCATGATATTTTGAGACACTTCGGTGGAAAGGAAATCTTAGGACAATGAGATGAGATGACAGATTTGGTGAGTTATTCCTTACTGGAGGAGGACCGGCGTTTCATATCGAGCATTGATTCTGGTGTTGAAGCTTTGACATATTTATGTTATCTTGGTCATAGGTTGTCGACTGCTGCGATTAGAGGTAAAACTCCATTGGATGTTTGGTTTGGTAGTGTCACTTCGGTTGAGGTTTCGATGAGAGAGCTAATTGACTCTCAGCAGGTAGATAGTTTTGGACAGACCTTAGATATATCACAGCAGATGGAGAGCGATGCTACTCCATATTGGGTGAAGATTACTCTACATACTCCAGATCATACTGTATTGTTTGAGATTCCAGCTGAGGTGATACAGTTAGGGGATCATTTGTATTTGGGTGCAGATGATGAGTTGGTTGACTCAAATGCAGCTGGTGGATATGATTTGGATACGATCATTGGTTCACCTCAGGTGGAGGTGTTTGATTTGTTTCACTTTGGGGCCATTTGGAGAGCTATCAGCCGCATATTTGTTGGTGAGGTGTTTGATTTGTTTCACTTTGGGGCCATTTGGAGAGCTATCAGCCGCATATTTGTTGGTGAAGAGTTGAGAACTTTTTTTGTTTCACTTTGGGGCCATTTGGAGAGCTATCAGCCGCATATTTGTTGGTGAAGAGTTGAGAACTTTTTTATTTGATTGAGGGCATTTGAAGACCATTTGGGGAAACTACGTGAATGCTTGATTCCTTTGGCAAGAGGATACGTAGGCAGTCATTTATGATACAGCCGATTTGATGGGTATATACCGATGTTTGGAGAGTGTTCGTATTCTCATTTGGGTCTCAACTTGTTGTTGATTGAGTCCGTTGTTGTGATTTCGTTTCACTTTGTACTGGATGTAACAAGTGAGACATTTGGTTTGGTTGGTGTCGGCTCAGTTTTGAGAAAACTTCACCGAGGTGGAGAATTAAAGAGGAAACAACAAAGTTTAGGAAATAGCGGAGGACAGTTTTGAGTTCGGGCAGGTCGACAGTGACTGGCGCGAGGTCGACTGCGAACATACGCGACGGTCGACCGCGAACATGCACGTAGCCTGGAAAAGTCTCTGGACTTTTTACGATCGACCGCGAGTGGCGTGACGGTCGACCGCGAGACCCTGTAGTGGTTTTTTATTCTCTGTCATTTGCCACGGTCGACCGCGACTGGCGCGACGGTCAACCACGACTGGCGCGACGGTCGACCATGATGCGGTTTTGGACCTAGGCTTGGTTTCCTGTTCTGATTGGGTTTTCTATTTGATATAAATAGAAATACGTTTTGTTTAGGGTTATCGATTGTTCCAATTGCTAGAATTGGATTTTAGGGTAGCTTGAAGGTGATTTTGAGCACAAAAAAAGAGATATTTCTGAGTAATTTGTTTGAGGGTTTACTTTGTGAGATTTGAGAGATTTGTTTGAGAGGTTAGTTGAGTGATCTTGTATTCTCTATTTTGTACTCTCTTTTCTCTATAGTGAAAACTCATCCCTTCTTGCCCCGTGGACGTAGGTAATTTTCCGAACAACGCTAAACATTGTGTTTGAGTTTATGTCATTATCATTTGATTTGAGTTGCCTTCTCTCTCGGTATTTGGTTTGGTTCCTCGGCGGACATCTAGTGGCTTCCGCCCTCAACAGATACAGATGATGAGTTTGAGGATAAAAAACCGGAGGTTTAGGATCAGATTTTGAGTGCAGCTGGTAGACACAACTCAGATTTGACTATGATTGGTAATTGTATTTCTTCTACATATATAGTTGAGGGGTTAAGCTCCAAGACAGAGTTAGTGGGGAGAGATGCAAGTTTAGAAGAGAGTTTGTCTTTTCACTTTGAGGATAACAGGGGCGTGAACAGCTGCAGATTGGTTAGTGTTGATGATCGAAAGGTTAGTGAAGAATTGAGAAATTTTCTAGTTGATTGAGGTCGTTTGGGGCCATTTGGATGAACTACGTGAGGCTTGATTCGTTGGGCAAGAGGATACGTAAGCAGTTATTTTGATGCAGCCGGTTTGATGAGTTGATACCGACATTTTGGAGTTTGTTCGCATTCTTATTTGGGTTCTCGACTTGTTGTGGATTGAATCCGTTATCGTGGATTGTTCCACTTCGTACTGGACGTAACAAGTAAGACGTTTGATTTGGTTAGTGTCGGCTCAGTTTTGAAAAAACTTCACCTAGATGGAGAATTGTAGAAACGGGAACGACGGCGACGAAGTTCAGACAAATTGACGAAGGGAACATTTTGGAGGCCGTATGGTCGACCGCGATGACTTCGACGGTCGACTGGAAACGTGCACGAGTACAGGGTGTGTCTCTGCACTCTGGCCGGTCGACGGTCGCGGCCGACCGCCAAACCCTGTAATCGATTTTTGGTTTTTGTCGTTTGCCACGGGGCTTGGTTTCCTGTCCTATTTGGGTTTGTGCTTTGATATATATTAAAACCCGATTTTAGGGTTTTGTATTGATCAGAATTTTTTCTGAATTGAGAGGGATAAAGGGTGATTTTGAGATTTCTTGTGAGAGCAAATTGGTGAGAGTTGAGAGCTTTGTTTGAGAGATTAATTTGAGGGTTTGTGAGTGATTTGTAATCTCTATTTTGTGTTTTCTTTCTAATAGTGAAAACCCCTCCCCTTCTTGCCCCATAGACGTAGGCAACTTGCCAACCCACGTAAATCTCATGTTTTGAGTTTGTGCTGTTATTTTTTATTTGATTTTGTGTGTGCCTTCTCTCTCTCGGCAACTTTG
>NC_033800.1:1855777-1865835 GCF_001876935.1 Asparagus officinalis | reverse complement strand
TGAGAGGCACAAAGAGCTGAAACTCTTAAAATTTAGTATAGATTACAGACTATCATGCAAGCTGGAGTTGCCCAAGCCATATGAACTGTGAAGTTCTCCTGTCCAACAGACAATTGATTTTAACGCAAGCAGCGACTGAAAATCACAGAAGCATACAACATATGCTTGATTTGGTACTATAGTTCTGGTATTGACGCCTCATTATTCAAAGAACCGGTAGCCTCTTTTGGCATTCAAACCCTTTTTTGACATAAAGTTAAACAGAAGTGCCATGGCTGAGATATAAATAATTCATTTGCACGTTGATCTGTCCACCACCTGGTGAGAAGATCTATGCATCAATTCAGAATTAGATGGTAAGCTTCATGTTGGAGGCTAATGTTTGGATTTTGTTAGGATAAGGAGGTATGTACAAAATGTAGAAACCCTTTAAATCCCTCCTCCCTTCGCATGAAATGCACCTCACATCATGGTTCACCAATCCCCTACTCGTTCTTCATGGATACTATTTTTCCTTGCTACGCTCATCAGTTCTGGTGCATTAGATACAGATAGAAAGGCAAATATTTTGTCCTACAAAATAGATGTCATGTTTACAGTCCTGCAGTTTGTTATCAATACTAGTCCTATTTTATTTCACATGCAGAGAAATGTCTTTATTTTAATTTGTATCCTTAATTACAGGTGCACATTGTATACATGGGAGATCAACTGAAAGATGTTTCCTCAGTAAAATCTCTTCACATAGACTTACTTGATCAAGTGGTTGGCAGGTTAGTGTCTGTGTCATTTGACGTCCACTTGCAAATGCTTCCCACAACTCAATTGGAGCTAATATTTACTTATGACTATTCGTGCACTGCATAAACTGCAGTTTTTGCGACTTGAAATCTGAAAAGTGTGCTTCATAATTCTTGTATACTTAACACAGTGGTGCATCAGAACGCTTGGTTCATAGTTATAAGAGGAGCTTCAATGGCTTCGCAGCGCAGCTCTCAGATGAAGAAGTGGAGAAGATAGCTAGTAACCTCTTGCATCACAACTCTTATATATAACTGTCATTGTTAGCTCATGTATCCTCTTCTATTCAGGCATGAACGAGGTGGTGTCAGTCATCCCTAATAAGAGAAGGGAGCTCCACACTACAAAATCATGGGACTTCACAGGCTTCCCAGTCAAAGCAAACAGGGAACCATTTGAGAGGGATGTAATCATTGGCATGCTCGACACTGGGATCTGGCCAGAATCCGAGAGCTTTAACAATGAGGGAATTGGTCCGCCTCCACAAAAATGGAAGGGCACCTGCCAGTCTCTGTTCAATTTCACCTGTAACAAGTAAGATTAATGGTGATTACCAGTACCACCACATTCATTTATAACCAGGCATATTAATTAATAATAGAGATAGTAGTCGCCATGAATTTATAATCTCAGCTCAAGTACATGCCTAGCCTATTACTCATGATCACAAAATTTATAACTTCATATAATGTCTACAGTAAGATTATTGGAGCAAAATATTATCGTAGCGAAGGAAAGTTGAAAGAAGGTGACATTGATTCACCTAGAGACTCTGCTGGCCACGGATCCCATACTGCATCTATTGCTGCTGGACGTCAGGTTCATGATGCGAGCCTGCATGGTTTGGCCAAGGGAACTGCTCGAGGAGGCGCTCCTGCTGCAAGGATTGCAGTGTACAAGATCTGCTGGCTTGAGGGGTGTTATGATGCAGACATTCTTGCTGCATTCGATGATGCGATTGCAGATGGTGTGGATATTATTTCTCTTTCTGTCGGGGGGACTGATGTAGAGGATTATTTTGAGGATGCCTCCTCCATTGGAGCTTTCCATGCCATGAAGAATGGGATATTGACTTCTTGTTCTGGTGGGAACAGTGGCCCCATGTTTTCCACGATAGAGAATTTTTCTCCGTGGATTCTAACAGTAGCGGCTAACACCATAGATAGGCAGTTTCTGGCAGAAGTGAGGTTGGGCAATGGCAACAGATATGAGGTATGCACGTTCATTTTCCACATGCCTTATGCACTACTTGTCAAGCCCAGAAAAAGTAGAAAAAGATTGTGGTTATTTCTAGTAACTTGGTTAGTCTTTATATACTGCATTTCTATGTAGGGACTGGCAATCAACACTTTTGGTTTCAAGAATACAATGCACCCTCTGGTCTATGCAGGAGATGTGCCTAACATCTCTGCAGGCTTCAATGGATCCACATCAAGGTGAAGTTACATCCCAAATATGATTTTTTAGAATCATGTGAGCATCTGTTTGTTGTTATTTATACACAAGTATTGTTAGTCATTGTTAGTCAACAATTGAGGCCAACAAAACTTTCGGTGGCCTCAATTGTTGACATCAAGAGAGAGGGGGAGGTGCAGCCTCCGTTGTTGACATCAAGAGAGAGGAGGTGCCGAATTTGTTGACAAAAGAGAAGGCATGGAAGCTATAAAACCCCCCCTCTCTTCCTCTGTAAAACGCACTCCAAAACTCCAAACCAGCAGAGAGTGATTGAGAGAAAAAGAGAGAGAAAGCCACACAAGAAATCTGTGAGCTCTCAATATTTTGTATGAGTGTTGTATGTTGAGATTGAATATAGTGATACACCCTCTTGCCGTGGACGTAGATCAATTTGATCGAACCACGTAAATATTGTGTTTGTGATTGTTCTATTCTCTGGTTTAGTGGGTGATTTCGCCAACAAACTGGTATCAGAGCTTCTCGGTTCTAGGACAGCTTTCAATCCTCCACAATGGCTTCTGTGAAGTTCTCGGTGTCGATCTTTGATGGCCAAAATAATTTCGGCCTATGGAGGATAAAGATGAAGGCTTTGTTGCGACGTGAAGGCACGGTTAAAGCTATCGATGGGAAATACCCAGAAGATATGACTAGTGCCGAGATCGAAGAGATGGACGAAAAGGCTCACAGCGCCTTGCAATTGTCACTATCCGACAATGTGCTTCGTGAAGTTGCCGATGAGGAAACGGCAGCGGGGTTGTGGTCAAAGCTCGAAAGTCTCTACTTGAAGAAATCTCTTACTACGAGATTATACCTGAAGCAACGGCTATACACATTGAAGATGAAGGAAGGTACACCCATTCAGGAACACCTTGATGAATTTAATAAAATTGTCATGGATATGAAAAACCTGGATCTTAAACTTGATGATGAAGACCAGGCTCTTATTGTGTTATGTTCCTTGCCTAACTCTTATGAAAACTTTGTTAACTCTATGTTGTATGGAAGAGAATCCATAAGTCTTGAGGATGTGAAGGCCTCTTTGAATTCTGCTGAGTTAAGAACAAAGTTGAATGGGAGAGGTACCGATAGGCAGGCTGACGGTCTGCTAGCCAGAGGTAGAATGAAGACCAGAGAGGGTGATAAAGGGCAATCCAGAAATCGCTCAAAGTCCAGGTCAGCCCCAAACAAGAAAAATGTGGAGTGTTTCTACTGTCACAAGAAAGGGCATTACAAGTCAGAATGTTATGCTCTAAAGAAGAAAGACAACCAGCGTGGTGAAACCTCAGATTCAGCTAATACGGCAAAGGCTGATACTGCCGTTGTTGCTGAGACGGTTTTTACAGTATGTCCCTTGGATGGCCGTTCCGATAAAGAATGGATCTTGGATACAGGTGCGTCTTTTCATATGTGTCCAAATAAAGATTGGTTCACTACTTACAGATCTATAAGTGGTGGATCAGTTTTGATGGGCAACAATGCAGTTTGTAAGACAGTTGGCATTGGTACAGTTCGCATCCGGTGTCATGATGGGATAGTGAGAACTTTATCAGATGTAAGGCACATCCCGGACTTAAAGAAAAATTTGATTTCTTTGAGTTCTTTGGATTCTATTGGGTGTTCTTACACTGGCGAAGGTGGAGCTCTTAGAGTTACTAAGGGTTCATTGGTTGTGATGAAAGGTAGTAAGGTGAACAGTCTTTATGTTCTCCAAGGTAGTACGGTGACAGGCTCTGCAGGTGTGTCTTCTGATGCTGATAGAGACACTACTCAGTTGTGGCACATGCGCTTAGGCCACATGAGTGAGAAGGGGATGACTATTTTGAGTAAACGTGGCTTACTCTGTGGTGATCATACATCATCACTGGATTTCTGTGAGCATTGTGTGTTTGGGAAGCAAACTCGGGTCAGCTTCTCGACTGGCTCACATACGACGAAGGGCACTCTCGACTACATCCATTCAGATTTATGGGGACTTGCTCAGGTTCCATCCAAAGGTGGTGCTCTTTATTTTCTGACGTTTATTGATGATTTTTCCAGGAAAGTTTGGGTTTACTTTCTCGGGCGTAAAAGCGAGGTGTTCGAAACTTTTAAGAAGTGGAAAGTACTTGTTGAGAATCAAACTGGAAAGAATATTAAACGTCTCCGAACAGATAATGGTTTAGAGTTCTGCAGTGGTGAGTTCAATCAGTTCTGCTCAAATTCTGGGATCGTACGACATCGCACGGTCAGGCACACTCCTCAGCAAAACGGGGTGGCAGAACGCATGAATAGAACGTTGATGGAGAGAGCTAGGTGTATGCTCTCAAACTCTGGCTTGGATAAAGGCTTCTGGGCTGAAGCTGTTAACACAGCTTGTTACTTGGTGAATCGGTCTCCTTCTACAGCCATTGAACACAAGACTCCAAATGAGGTATGGTCAGGTAAACCAAATGACTATTCAAATTTAAAGGTATTTGGATGTCCCGCTTACTATCATGTTAGAGAGGGTAAGCTTGAGCCTAGAGCTAAGAAATGCATATTTATTGGTTATGCTGATGGCGTTAAAGGCTATCGTTTGTGGAGTCTTGAACCTGATTCTCCTAAATTCATTATTAGTAGAGATGTTACTTTTAATGAAAGATATATGCTTGATCATGGGAAGGTTTCTGTTGAGTCTACAGGAAATGTAGAGAAGACCATGGATAAGGTGGAGCTTCAGGTGGAGCTCGAGGGAGAGACGTCTCAAAAGTCGTCTATAAAATTTGCTCCTACAGCTGTAGAAGAGCAACATGATTCAGGCTCAGATGCTGATGATGCTGAGACTGAAGAACCTTATTCCATAGCCACTGGCAGAGAGAGGAGACAGATCAAACCTCCTCAAAGATATGCACATGCTGAATTAGTGGCGTATGCTCTCACGACAGCTGAAGAGATGAGTATTCAAGAGCCATCAAACTTTACTGAAGCTGTCTCATGCGGAGAATCTGGACGTTGGGCCACAGCTATGACAGAAGAACTCGAGTCACTCTACAAGAATCAGACTTGGGATTTGGTGCAATTACCTAAGGGTAAAAGGGCAATTGGATGCAAGTGGATTTTCAAGAAGAAAGAAGGGATCCCAGGGGTTGAAGATGCTAGATTCAAAGCACGGTTGGTGGCTAAGGGTTATAGACAAAAGGAGGGAATTGACTATGATGAAGTGTTCTCTCCGGTTGTGAAGCATACCTCCATCCGTGTATTGCTTGCCATGGTTGCTCTATTTGATCTGGAGCTTGAGCAGCTTGATGTGAAGACTGCATTTTTACATGGCGAACTTGAGGAGACTATCTACATGTCTCAGCCAGAGGGATACTTCGTAGAAGGTAAAGAAGATCAAGTTTGCAGATTGAAGAAATCTTTGTACGGCCTGAAGCAATCTCCCAGACAGTGGTACAAGAGGTTTGATAATTTTATGCTTAGTCATGGGTACTCAAGAAGTACTTATGATAGTTGTGTGTACTACATGCATCTAGGAGATGATTCTTTTATTTATCTTCTATTATATGTCGATGACATGCTTATTGCTGCTAAGAACATGTCGCAGATTCTTATTTTGAAGAAACAACTCAGTGATGAGTTTGAGATGAAAGATCTTGGTGCAGCAAAGAAGATCTTAGGTATGGAGATCAGGAGGGACAGGAAAGCTGGAACATTATATCTCTCACAGAAGAGCTATATTGAAAAGGTACTTGAACGCTTTGGGATGAAGAAGGCCAAGCCCGTTACGACTCCTTTGGCTCCTCACTTTAGGCTCTCGGCTTCAGATTCACCTACAAGTGAGAACGAGAAGAAGGAGATGTCCCGAGTTCCATACTCCAATGCAGTGGGTAGCATAATGTATGCTATGATTTGCACTCGTCCAGACATTGCCCAGGCAGTCAGTGTAGTGAGCAGATACATGGCTCAACCAGGGAAGGCACACTGGGAAGCAGTAAAGTGGATCCTTCGGTATCTCAGGGGTACCTCAGATTTGGGTTTAGTTTTTGATAGCAATACTTTGGGAACCTCTGTTGTAGGTTTTGTGGATTCTGACTATGCAGGTGATCTCGATAAAAGGAGATCTTTGACTGGTTATCTTTTTACTCTTTCTGGCTCAGCTATTAGTTGGAGATCGACTCTACAGTCGACAGTTACTTTGTCTACCACAGAGGTAGAATACATGGCAGCAGCAGAAGCGGTAAAAGAAGCCATTTGGTTGAGAAATCTCGTGAGTGAGCTTGGACTACAGCAGGAGGCTAGTTCAGTTGTATTTTGCGACAATCAGAGCGCAATACATCTAAGCAAAAACTCAGCACATCATGAGAGGACAAAGCATATTGATGTTAGATATCATTTCATTCGTGAGGCAACTGCTGAAAGAAACATCACGATGAAAAAGATAGGTACTGCAGACAACCCAGCTGACATGTTGACCAAACCGATCCCGGCCTTCAAGTTCAAGCACTGCTTGAATTTGGGAGGCATTCGCACTTGTTAAGTGGCCCCTTTTGGGGCATTGTTTGCAAGATGGGTGAAGACTCACTAGTTATTGGTGTCGGCTCAGTTTTTTGGGAAAACTTCACCGAGGTGGAGATTGTTAGTCATTGTTAGTCAACAATTGAGGCCAACAAAACTTTCGGTGGCCTCAATTGTTGACATCAAGAGAGAGGGGGAGGTGCAGCCTCAATTGTTGACATCAAGAGAGAGGGGGAGGTGCAGCCTCCGTTGTTGACATCAAGAGAGAGGAGGTGCCGAATTTGTTGACAAAAGAGAAGGCATGGAAGCTATAAAACCCCCCCTCTCTTCCTCTGTAAAACGCACTCCAAAACTCCAAACCAGCAGAGAGTGATTGAGAGAAAAAGAGAGAGAAAGCCACACAAGAAATCTGTGAGCTCTCAATATTTTGTATGAGTGTTGTATGTTGAGATTGAATATAGTGATACACCCTCTTGCCGTGGACGTAGATCAATTTGATCGAACCACGTAAATATTGTGTTTGTGATTGTTCTATTCTCTGGTTTAGTGGGTGATTTCGCCAACAAGTATCTTTTCAGAGCTTATTTGATTAAGGTTACATGTCAAAGTTTTCATGGATAAATATTTGATTTTGTGACATATGCAGATATTGTTACAATGGATCCTTGGAAAAAAATCTAGTGAAAGGAAAGATTGTTCTCTGTGACACTTTAAACGATGCTTCGGGCCTTTCGCTTGATGGCGCAGCTGGTGCAGTAATGCAAAGTGAATTCCTAGATGTAGCCTACCCATTCCCATTACCTGTCACCGTGTTGGGACTGTTGGATGCTAGAAAAGTTTCCCAATACATAAGCAAAGCAAGGTAAATTGCAAATTATTTTTCTCACTAAATTAGACTAAAGAATCAGAAGAAGAGAAACCATAGGTCTCATACTCTGTACTACGATTTTAAGCTGTTTCTTGATGTTTCTATAGTCATCCGAAGGCGAACATTTTGAAGAGTCGGGTGTTTGATGATCCGGCTGCCCCGTATGTTGTTTCCTTCTCATCATGAGGGCCAAACCCCATCACAAGAGACATTCTCAAAGTAACTCATATTATTTTTTTCTCATATTTGTCAAGAAACAGCAATATTAATGGATGTCTAATGCACCGGTACATTTGTGTAGCCTGACTTAAGTGCACCTGGGGTTGACATTTTGGCAGCCTGGTCACCAATTTCGTCTCCCCCTGCATCATACAACATAATTTCAGGTACTTCCATGGCATGTCCTCATGCAACTGGTGCAGCTGCTTATGTTAAGTCATTCCATCCAACATGGTCTCCAGCTGCAATCAAGTCTGCTTTAATGACTACTGGTAACTAACGTTTAATCTCGCAATTTCAACTTCCTAATGAAATTTTAATCTTGATTTGCTAACATCATAAAATCTTTTAGGGTTCTTTTTTTATTTTGAGTTGCTGCTAGAGTTGAAACGCTGTATGATTTAGGGGTGCATATTTTGTATGTTTTGGCGTATTAAAGCTTGGAGGTTGAAAAAGATTAGTTCACAGGACCAAAAAGTTTCTCCTAAGTAGGAGAATTTTTGGAATGGGGCTCTGATGTTAAGGCAGAGATGGTGTCATAATTTCATATTGGAGCAATGGATATTTAACTTGTTTCTGAAGGGGAAAAAGTTTGTTTATTTCTCCTTAATGATCTAAAGATTAAAAAACTGAAGGATAACATAATGCTAGATTGCAACTAGAATTGCTCAATTCCAGATTTATCAGACCTATAGAAGCCACTTTACCACTTCCCTCCAGCCTACATGATGACGTTTATCGTTCAGTTAACAACAATCAGATTGGCTCATACAATTACTAACTTAATTTCAAATCTTCTATTTCATTTTTTCAGCTTACCCAATGAAGGAATCTAAGAACATTGATGCAGAGTTGGCTTATGGTGCTGGGCAGATAAACCCAACTCGGGCCTTGAACCCTGGTTTAGTTTACGATGCAGGCGAAGCTGATTATATAAGTATGCTATGTGGCCAAGGCTATAGTACTAAAAAACTTCGTCTTGTCACTGGAGATAATAGCAGATGCTCTGCTACCAATAATGGGACTGTGTTTGATCTTAATTATCCTTCATTTGCTTTATCTGTGGAGAGTGGAAAACTTTTCTCTGCCAGCTTCAGGAGAACCATAACTAATGTTGGATTACCGAAATCCATGTACAGGGCTACCGTGAGAAACGCTGGAAAGCTGAAGATACATGTTGAACCAAGATTATTTTCATTCAAATCGCTGATGGAGAAGCAATCATTTGTCCTAAAAGTTAAAGGAGGAACTGCAAGGGCTATCGTGTCGGCTTCCTTGGAGTTATCTGACGGTGTACATCATGTGCGAAGTCCGATTGTAGTGTATACTGTTGGAGTTACGAAGCCATGAGGACTCAAAACCTGATATCTTTTGTCTCCGTGCTAAAGCCAGAGTGCTTGAAGTTGCAAAGCTCCTATGAGTCAAAATACTGGAATTAAAATGCCTTTTTCAGACTACTGACTGTTAGTTTGGGTGTAGACCAAACTCACCTCCGTCCGGCGAGGAGCTCCGACGAGCTCGGAGATGACGCAGGCGAAGTCGACAGGAGAACCCCCCCAGGCGAACGCCGTTCCGACCTTGGCGTTTTGGCGGTTCGAACTCTGCGTCACAGGACCCCCGAGCTCTGCGTTCGAGCGATGGCGAGCTCTGCGTTTGGATGGCGAGCTCTGCGTTTTAAGGGGGGGTCCGAACTCTGCGTTCGAACCTGACCTTTGCGTCAGGTTTAGCCGCTGGCGACAGGCTGTCGCCAGCTCTCCTCTCCGCCTATAAAAAGAAAACCCAGGCTAGGGTTTTGAAGTGTGCTGATCTCCCCCCTTCACCTCCGATTTTTCTCTCTGGCGGCTGCCCTAAATCGCTGCTGCGATTTGTGATTTATCCCAGCGTTCAACAGTGCAGGTTGAGGGGATTTAAGAAGAGAGAGAGGGAATTAATTAGGGGTTTTTAATTGTGGGGTATTTGTTCTCAGTTGAGAATTGAAAGGGTTCATACCCTTTGATTATTAACACTGTAGCTACAGTGTTTATCTGAGAAATCTCAGTTTTGAGATACGCTCCTAAATTGTAATTTCTTATTTGATTAATAAGAAAATTATCTGTGTGGCTCCCGAGGACGTAGGCAGTTGCCGAACCTCGTTAAATCTTGGTGTACTTTTTCTATACCGCGTTTCCGTTGCATTAGGGGTTTAGGCGTTAAATTCCTAACAACTGGTATCAGAGCGTGAAATGATCTAGAACAAGTCAGA
>NC_033800.1:1816234-1854777 GCF_001876935.1 Asparagus officinalis | reverse complement strand
AAAAAAGGAGAGATCGCGTGGTCCCACGGATTAACCCCGGCGTTGGCAAAGAACCCACACAAGCGAGCAACCGCAAAACAGGAGCTCGCGATTTGTTCGAAAAACAATGAGAAAGTTATAATCTTTTCTTTTATTTTCTTTGATTTTCGTTGTAACCGGATCTAAAAAATACCGGATCTTTGTAACTCGAAAAGCTGTTATTTGAGATGACAATGAAATCAATAATGAAGAAAGACACGATTTTCACCGCGAACAATATTCTTAAGAATAACCTGAATACTCCATTGGGTACACGAGTATAAACTGTTTTCCCTAACTCCAAAGAGTATACGAGTATAAACTGCTTCTTCATGTAACTCCGAAGAGTTTAAGAGTATAAACTGCTTCTCCTTTTCCTCTGACGGGTATACGAGGTTAAACTACTTCCCTTATTTTTAATAACGGGAAGTTCCTAGAGAATATTACTCCTAATATTCTTAAGGATAACCCAACAATGTGGCCGAATATAATTGGATTTAGATTCGCCAAAGAGCTGGGGTGGAATACCTCAATTCATTCCAATGAAAAGTTCCTAGAGAATACTACACATGGTATTTTTTAAGGATAACCCAAAACCGATTAATTATTCAAGGTGAAAACTAATCATCAGAATAATTTATTCTTAATCATGATTAAGAACCTCCCACTGTGGCTATTTAATCATTTTCAAGATGATTAAAACCTTTCTACAGTGACTTTCGAAACATTCTTTCGTTGAGCTGAGATTCAATGACTTCATCGGGTCAATTTTCCCTCACGAAACTCCCACGGAGTGATTGTGGAGTGCTTAATGATTCACGGTCCTCCACCACAAAATCCCTCACTGATCAAATTAATTGACGGTGGGTCCACCAAAATTCTTCACGGTTGAATCCATTCAAACCCCCATTGTGCCTAAGCCTTTAACACTCCCACTGTTGAAGTCCTGACACGACATCCAAAATTTTAATCAGCTGATCCATAGCGATTATCAAACCCCTTCGTATTAAGTCCTTATCGCTTGACACCAAAAAATCCCACCAGGTGTTGTGTACAAGTTAACATTCCCGTCGTTATTTGTACCTCGCTCCCACTTCTTATTTGGTCAAACCTTCCTACAGTTAGGACCAAAGCCAAAATCCCCTCTCGATTCCTTCCATGAACGAGAGGTCCACAAATTGAACGATCAAACCTTTAAACAGTTAGGGTCGTCTCAAACTCCTATTTGGTCAAACCTTTAAACAGTTAGGACCAAAGCTAAAATCCCCTCTCGATTCCTTCCATGAACAAGAGGTCCACAAATTGAGCGATCAAACTTTTAAACAGTTAGGATCGTCTCAAACCCTCATTTGGTCAAACCTTTAAACAGTTAGGACCAAAGCCAAAATCCCCTCTCGATTTCTTTCATGAATGAGAGGTCCACAAATTGAACGATCAAACCTTTAAACAGTTAGGATCGTCGCAAATTTCCATTTGGTCAAACCTTTAAACAGTTAGGACCAAGGCCAAAATCCCCTCTCGATTCCTTCCATGAACGCGAGGTCCATAAATCGAGCGATCAAACCTTTCTACAGTTAGGATCACCTCGAAACTCCCACTTGGTCAAACCTTACTACAGTTAGGACCACAGCAAAAATCTCCTTTCGATTCATTTTGCGAACGAAAGGTCCAACTTTGAATTGGATAATCAAATCTTATGACAGTTAGGATTATTCAAACCAATCCAGATTATCTAAGTGGAGATCCTACTTCAAGTTTCCTTTGCACCAGGAGATAGAATATAAAATTCTTCCTCTCTGATTTTGGGTTCATCTCTACCAACAAAAAAGAGACCAGGAGATAGAATATAAAATTCTTCCTCTCCATCATCGGGTTCATCTCTACCAACAAAAAGAAGACTAGGAGATAGAATATAAAATTCTTCCTCTCCAGTGTCAGGTTCATCTTTCCACCAAAAAGACGTAACCCATCAACATTTCCAATTCCATGTTTGATGCATGGGGGACTCTATCTCGATCCCTTATTAGAGATAAGCCTACGCCTAATACGCGTTGTCGGGTGGTCCGTTCCCGTGAAAACGAACAAGTCTATGTATTCAACATCATAGCACCAAGTCTAAGAGAGTTTATTCTCTTAGCATAACGTTACATGCAGAATGGACTTAAACAATCTGCATGCTAGCCCGATTCAAACGGTAATCGGTAAAGGCTTCTCAAACTCGTTGAGGGCTGAGGGTTTGCCAAAATCCTATAAATTTGATAATCACTGACGCACCAGCTTTATTAGTTGGTCTTGTGACTTGAGTATCTGACAAACTTAGGATAAAATTCATATCTGCATATGAACCAACCTGAATAATTGGTCCTGCAGCCTCAACACTCAAGACTTCTATGCTCTAACGTTTTAAGAGTTTAAACTGTGTAGACTCCAGTAAACACACGAGGATAAACTGTGTTAATGCCTGCCAACGCGTCAATGATTTTTGCCAAAATAAGGCTAAGGAAAAAAGTCCAATGTATGATTTCAGGGGATTCAATTGCGATCCAGATATGAATTCTTAATGAAGAAAATCAGTTCAACATTAGTTCAACGACAAGAGCTAATTCACAAATCAAAACATCAGTTTTAGTTCAAGACTTTGACAACGGTCAAGCGATAAACGCAGCACCGGAAGAATTTTAGCTATTCTACAAAGCACTGAGTAGACTAAAAGATGAAGAAGTCAACGAATTAACGGCCAGACGTATCATATCCAAAGTATTCCAGCCTCTTTTATAAAAGAATGAGGCTGAAACACTTTGGAGGGGGTATCTGTAGGCATAAAAAATTGCCTATAGGTTCTCACATATAGCTCGAGATGAAAAAAAAGACGATGAATGTTACTATCCGAGTCAAGGAGGATTATCTGAGTCAAAGAAGATCATCTAATATTGTAGAGAAGCTAAAAATCACACGAAATAAGTCGGCGAAGCGTACGAGTCTGTGAAACATGCTAAACGATAAAGGAACAACTCAACCAGGAGTTGTGCTTTATCCACAAAAGGGTGAAGTACCATGTGTGTCTCATCTACTCTATGAGTGTCTTGCCTATGGAAAGTTGTAGATCTCTTCATGAGCTTTCCAACGCATCTTGGATCATCTTATTCCGAGATCAGACGAGGGAGTTAGAGCCAAAATACCCGAGACAATACAAACTGTCTCGGAAGTGCGAGACAGACTTCACTGTCTCGGAATGCGAGACAGTCATGACTGTCTCGCACCAAATTTTAAGAAGGTTAAAAGACAAAAGTTATATATCTCTTCATCATCTTTCCAACGTATCTTGGATCATCTTATTCCGAGATCGGACGAGGGAGTTAGAGCTAAAATACCCGAGACAACACAAACTGTCTCGGAAGTGCGAGACAGACTTCAATGTCTCGGAATGCGAGACAGTCATGACTGTCTCGCACCAAATCTGAAGAAAGTCAAAAAAACAAAAGTTGTAGATCTCTTCGTCAGCAACGCATCTTGGATCATCTCATTCCGATATCGGACGAGGGAGTTAGAGCCAAAATACCCGAGACAACACAAACTGTCTCGGAAGTGCGAGACAGACTTCATTGTCTCGGAATACGAGACAGTCATGACTGTCTCGCACTAAATATGAAGAAGGTCAAAAGACAAAAGTTGTAGATCTCTTCGTCAGCTTTCCAACGCATCTTAGATCATCTCATTCCGATATGGGATGAGGGAGTTAGAGCCAAAATACCCAAGACAGTACAAACTGTCTCGGAAGTGCGAGACAGACTTCACTGTCTCGGCCATAGAGTTGGTTACAACACGTTTTTTTGACGGTTTTTTGACTTCATAACTACTTGAGATCAATCATAAACGTGAAGAGATGGTTACAAACTGAAAAGAGACCCACTAACATCATAAAAGGATGGTATTTAGGTAGGGGGATAATGGTGACAAAAGGGGGGCTGATTAGAGATCATCAAAAGGGGGCTGATTAGAGAGCATCCAAGGGGGCTGATCATAGAGCATCCAAAGGATCGAGCACTTGAGAGAGCAATCCAGAGAAGAGAGAGAGTAGACTTGAGTTATTGGTGTGATTCCTTGAGATTCGAGCTTTGACTTGATCTTAAGAAGAACGACTATCTTACTTTGATAAGATCTTCGTTTCAAATTCTCACTTCGATAAACGAAGGAAGAATCATTAGCCCCCTTCACGATCTGTGATTCGGCGGTCCACGAGTCAAAGCACTCCCGGCACAGGCAAAGTCCCACAAAACAAGAATCGATAGACGATTTTTTGTGTTATTTTCTCAAGAGTTGTAATTTTCATTTTGTTGTGTAAAAGAAGTCTTATAAAAAGACTATCTCTTTCGAATTTGTTGTAATCGACCTAAGATATAATGAATTCCATGATGAAACCAATTTTTGACGAAAACAAGGACGTTTCATCAACTGCTTATAATCCCACAGCTAACGGATTGGCCGAAGCTTTTAACCAGACCATTATCAAGATTTTGGCAAAACTTGTGAAAACCAATAAACGAGATTGGGACGACAAACTCGGCGAAGCCCTTTGGGCTTATCGTACGACTGTCTGCACGCCAACAGGAACAACTCCATACTCTTTAACATATGGATGTGAAGCCGTTCTTCCTTTGGAGATACAAATTCCTTCCCTCCGCATCGCTCTCGCAACGGGGATGACGACGGAAGAAAATCACCAGAAACATCTCGAGGAATTAGAGATGTTAGATGAGAAATGCTTGGAAGCTCAGCAACAGATCGAGTTTTATCAAGCTAGAATTTCCTGGGCTTTCGATAAAAAAGTCCGACGATGCCATTTTAAAGAAGGAGATCTGGTTCTTGCTGTCCAAAGACCTATGATTCCCAATTCTAAGAAGAAATGAAAATTCCAACCCAAATGGGAAGGACCGTTCGTGATAGAAACAGTCTATTCAAATGACGTGTATCGCCTGATTACCCAGGATGGCGGTAAATTAATGATGCCAATAAATGGGAAGTTCCTGAAGAAATATTATCCGTAATATGGTCAGGATAACCTATGCAAAATGGGAAGTTCCTAGAGAATCCTGTATAGGATATTTCGGGATAACCCGAGATCAGTCGATTGTTCTAAATGAGAAACTGGTCATTCGAATATTCTATTTTTGATTATCATAAAATCCCTTTACGGCTTTTGGTGAGATGAGGTTCAAATCTGTAAACAGTTAATCTTTTCTCACAAAATCCCTCACCGATCAAATCGATCGACGAAGGGTCCACTGAAATCCGTCATGGATTAAAATCTTTCAAACTCCCATTGTATCTGTTTTCTAGCATTCCCAATGCGGAAATTGTGATACAACATCAAAATTCAGGGTATCGGTCCATATCAGTCACCGAACCATTTCGTGTCAAATTCTTGTGCTTGACATCAAAACTGCCCGCTGAGTAGTTTGTACAAGTCAACAAACTCATTGTTATTTATACCTCACTCTCTTTCTTTACCTGGTCAAACCTTACTACAGTTAGGACCACAACCAAAATACCCTCTCGATTCCTTCAATGAACGAGAGGTCCATAAATCGAGCGATCAAACCTTCTTACAGTTAGGATCGCCTCAAAACTCCCACTTGGTCAAACCTTACTATAGTTAGGACCACAACCAAAATCTCCTTTCGATTCATATTGCGAACGAAAGGTTCACTTTTGAGTTGAATAGTCAAACCTTATGACAATTAGGATTATTCAAACCAATCCAGATTCTCTAAGTGGAGATCCCACTTTGAGTTTCTTTTGCACCAGGAGATAGAATATAAAATTATTCCTCTCCGATCTTGGGTTCATCTCTACCAACAAACAGGAGACCAAGAGATAGAGTATAAAATTCTTCCTCTCCGATTTTGGGTTAATCTCTACCAACAAACAGGAGACCAGGAGATAGAATATAAAATTCTTCCTCTCCGATTTTGGGTTAATCTCTACCAACAAACAAGAGATCAGAAGATAGAATATAAAATTCTTCCTCTCCGATTTTGGGTTAATCTCTACCAACAAACAAGAGACCAGGAGATAGAATATAAAATTCTTCATCTCTACCAACAGACAAGAGATTGAAAGATAGAATACCTAATTCTTTCTTTATAATCTTGGTTTCATTTTCCTGCATGGGAAATGTAACCTACTTACATTTCAAAATCCATGTCATTCACGCATGGGGGATGTTATCTCTATCCCTTACTAGAGATAAGCCTACATCTAGAGTTTAATTCTTTTAGCACAACGTTATATGTGAAACGGACTTAGATAATTCACATACTAGCCTGATTCAAACGGTAGTCGGTAAAGGCATATCAAATCCGTTGATGGCTGAGGATTTGCCAAAAATCCTATAAGTATTATGGTTATTTATTCTAAACGAGAATGAGTAATCATAATAAAATCTCAATGAGCAAAAGAGTTCAATATATTGACCAAAAGCGTTCAAACAAAACCACATAAAAATATATGTTCTCAAAATTACAATAGTTTGTAATGACGGATTTGATCCTCTAATTGAGAGAGCTCTGTCACATAAGCCAGTTCAAGCTCAGGTATCAAGTTAGCTTTAAAGTTTTCTTCATCAACTCTTTGAATTCTGGCGACCTCTTGTTCCTTGTCAGGAAAAATCTTGTCTTGAAGATTCAACTGCCGAAATAGATTCACCTCAGCTTGAGTTACCTCCGCCAGGTCGGACTCCAAAATTTCATGAGCATCCCTAGCTTTGACAAGTTGCTCTTCTAGCCGGGCTATCTCCGCTTGACTTGATTCTAAGTCACGATACAGGTCGACCTTGATCTGTGTCTTTTTGGCAACACTCTCCCTGAGTTGATCAATGCGGTCTTTTAGCCTTTGAAGTTCGGAGTTAGTGGATTTCTGAGAATCACGCCATGCCTGCAATCTCAAGTCCACTCGAGGAGCAATATAAGAAGGCGCGCCATTAACACGAAGATTCTGCAAATGTTCAATGTTTTGCTTAAGGTCGGCTAAGTAAACTTCGATCGAGTCGGATAGTTCAGTGTATCCATATTCTCTAATGCCTGATACATGGCGATCGAGAGATTTCCTAAAATGTTCGAAAGGTGAGCCTTTAAGGAGAATTCGATCGACCATGGTGTTTAAGAAAGTGACGAAACATTGAACGTCAGTGTAAATGATAGCTTTGTCCGGATCTTCATTCGCCAATAAAGCTCGGATATGATCGGACAATGATGAAGAAAGAGCTACAAAGAGAACAAATAAAATAAGTACAAGATATGTACGCTCGCACATAGCAACGAAAAGGAAACATATTACATGCACTGGAAGACTTCACAACTGAATTACCTTGGCTTGTCGAAGCTGTAGCGGGCTCTATAACAATCGGGATTTGTTCAGGAATAACACTCGTCGGTTGACTCACTACATCAGACGGCTGTTCATTCGAAGCCTCCAATGGTTTCGGATCCAGATCGATGGATTCTTGAGAAACGAGTTCTATAAACGAGAAAAAGATGGATAAACACTCTACAAGTATGAATGCAGCTACAAAGCATGTTAAAGACGAGACGTACCAAGTTGAGCCGAAGTTGGAGTAAGTTGTTCTTCCACGGTAGCCTTCGACCCTCCAACTTCATGAACAACTGAGGTCGGATCAGAAGTCGCAACAAGCTCAGTTTCGACAACGTCAGAAGTCGGAGGAGCAATAGCTGACGGTTCAACTCCAGCTGAAGGACCTGTCAAAAACAGGAAACCTAAGCCTTCAGGTTGATCGCATGCACCAATGATGGTAGACGCATCAACTTCATTTGTTGGTCCTACATCTAAAGTTCTTATTCAGTAACTAAAATAAGAAATGAGAGCTTAATTGAAGACCTAAGTTCAAGAGTACATACCCTCTGACGTGCCTACTTCAGTGGAACCAACTCTAGCGATTGGTCCTGCAGTAGCAGCCGGATCCTGAGCTGACAGCAGATCGGAAATGCGCTGATGATCATCTTCAGAGATATTGAGGTTAAAGTCATGTTCATTGAAGTCTCCAATCTCCACATCATGAGTAGCTTCCTGATCTCTTGGCTTATTAGCGGGAATATCTAGGGGACAGAAAGACCCGTTAGCACATATATAAGAGTATGAAGGAATCCAAGCAAATAAAACTAAGGTTACCTTCAATAATAGTTGCGGGATCGACAGTGCTACTACTCGCACCCACCTCCTTTAGTTTAACTAAAAGAAGATAAAGCACACAAGTTAGTAGAAGAGGAACGTGTTCCGATTCACTTATTTTCCGAAAGTGTCCCCCAAATGAGAAAGTATTTGTACCTATCTCAGTGGTTGGCGAGGTCGATGCGGTAACTGGAGGAACGGTGGTGTCCATACTGACGGGTTCTTCACTTATCGCTCTGCGTACTTGTTGAGTGAAGCTTGGCTCATCAATATTCATCAAGCCAGGGGAGGAAGGCTCGGACATAATTTCACCTTCTTCTTCTGGCTCACCTACGATAGCCAAAGAATAAGTGAGATTTTATATTCGAAGATAAGATAGTGAAAAAGAGATGAGAATGAGATTTTACCTCCCTCGTGACGAAATCTTCTTAATCCTCTTCGATACGCGAGTATCTCTGGGAACTTCAGAGCTCTCGTGACAAAATTTGGTGCGTAGTTCAGTTCCTTGAGCAGGGTGAGGTTAAACCTCAGAAGAAGCGGGAGATCGGGATCTCTTTCTGCCAATGAGTGGGGAGACTTCTTCTTCCTCTTCTTCTTCCTCTTCTTCCAGTGCGGGCCATCTGACGGGCATCTTGTTGGAAGACGACAAAGGAATATTCCTTTCCTTCATTTGTATACCTTTTGAAGGAGCACCTGGTGATTGGGGTGAAGAAGCCCGACGAGTCCTGTGGGCTACAGGAGAAAGAGGAATGTTAGCTTCTGCTTCATCTCCAGTCTTATCCTCCTCACTAGATGTTTCAAATTCATCACTTTCTTCGGAATCAGCTAGTTGCTTTCCTTTGCGGGAAGATGTAGCAGGACCCTTTCCTCTCCTAGAAGGTATAATTCTTCGAACTACGGCTTCCGCTTCTAGTTCAGAAACCTTTTTCTTTGTAACAGGAGTGTTGGCGGCTAAAATCCACCGGCAGTAAAGGAAAGTCATGTGAAGAGCGGGCTCAGCAACGGGCAAGCTAAATCGAGCTTCTGTGCAGCCAACAACATTCCAAAACCAGGCTCGCACTCCATCAATAAGGCCTCCGCAGGTCATTAGCCAGTTATTGGGATTCCCGACATATAGTTGGTCGTAGCCGAATTGTCACGCAAATCGGCAAGGAAAGTAAGGCTCGATTCTGCATAGATTCCTTGACCGGAAAACATTATAGCCTGGTCGAATATTCATGAGCCAATGGAAACCACCCATGTTGAGAGAAGTCATGCCAGTCCCAGGCATTTCCTCATCAATGAGCATGTCATTATATGCACCGAAAAATCGAGGGAAACATTTATAAAATTCCCAGCACTTAGCATTCTTGAACTGCCTCACCCTGTCAGGCCATTGTCGGGAAGGATTCAACCACTTACATCCTTCTAAAAGTTGTAGCAGCGGAATTTCTGGATCGGATACGTCGGGAGCTGACATCATGTCGGTGCGATGGAGGACCAACCACGCCATCAGATATGTATATGGTAGCTCAACTCTCGACAGGGGAATCTTACTCGAAGGCTCAGCACCCACTTTTGTAAAAGTGTTGGCTAAATTGCGCAGACCGCTATGGATGTCAGCAATCATAGCAGAGAGTAAAGATAATCTACCTCCGATGGCTAATTGAACAGCTGGAAAGAGGACCTCAAGAGGAAGAGCATCCAAAGATTGATGTGGCACTACACACCTCTTTAGCCATATGGCCAAATAGCCAGAGAGAAGAGTCTCAGGTTTCATCCTCTTTGTGGTTTGCCACAAGAAAGTGCTGAATTTCGCCCCCCTCGGAAAACCGCCTTCAGATGATCCGGTCGTGTAAGACTGAGCATTGATCTTTGTGATTAACTTGTTAACATCAGAAGGGGTCAAGGTGGGTGATTCACAAACGGCCTCAATAGTTGAGCTTTCGAGATTCTGGAACAAGTAATCGGCGAACTGCTTCAGACTGACTTGAGCTGCCTTCTTACTCTTTACCTCGATCCTGGCTATTGCTGTTTGGTAATGGCAAGTTAATTCCCAAAGAATGTCATAAGCAGCAGAACCAGCCTTCTTCATCTTCATAAGTTGACGATTGTTGGGAAAATATTCTTGATAAGGAGTATTCCCCAATGGCAATCCCGATACTTTCATCATTTCGTGGAGCGGAAGCCCTAACTCCCCATACTTAGTGAAGAATGTATTTGTATCTGGATTATAAGACTCGAACAGGACGAGGAAGTGATCTACACTTATAGGGAGACCATGCATGCTAGCTCGGATTGGAATATATAATCCTAAGTTCGCTAACTCTTAACCCCAACGATTGAGCACGTAGTTGGTCATCCTAGACCACCATTTGTCTGGGAGCGAGTGGACCCATCCATAACATCTGAACTTTAGGAGGGGGAACTCTCTACCGATCCGAGCAAGCCTATTCTTCACAGTGTTAGCCTTTATCATCAGTTCATTCTGAGGCCCACTATCTGGTCCAAGTATCCCGGGATGAAGACCACGAATAGTATGCCGACCACTGGAGCCAGGAGCACTAATATCCTTACCAATGAATCCGCAATGGATGCGTTCATGGTCATCTGTCAAGTGCCACGACATCTTCCTCGAGACAGTTAAATTCCTTAATTGCAGAATCGAGTACTGTCGAGGGAAAGGAGGGAGGAACAGAAAATCCCCTTCATGTTCATTCAACCAAGCTTCAGGACCACAGCAAAGATTATCCGGATCTTCAATCGAATCCCCAAACAAATAATCAGGTTTCTTTAACGGCTCGATGGAATCTCGAGTGGAGGTTAAAGGCGAATCAGTCAATAGTTGACGCAGCGTACGACGATTTCCTTCACGAACCAGTTCGGGAATATTATCATCACAACCCTCATTGAACTGACGGGCCTCTCTGACCAAAAAATCGCCATTGAAGGAAGCGTGGAGAACACCACTCTGGCCCGGATCTTCTCTATCAGAAAAGGCCACAGAAGGAAAGTGGACTGCAGAGAAAGTTGGAAAACAATTGAATAAAAGAGGCTAAAAGAGCAAAACCCCCGCTCTAAGTAGCCGCTGCAGTGTTTACTGCCGCGCGTTGCCGCGGCAGTGCATGCTGCCGCGTTCAACCGCGGTAGCACGTGCTGTCGTGGTAACTGAACAGTGACCCTTGGCTTCGAAAAGCCACGAGTTTGAGGAAAACTCGTATTTTGGCTGTGGTACATGTCTTGATTAAACAAGATATGTATTTTATAGTGTCAATCCCCTCGAAGGAGGATGTCAACTCTTCCCGGATGACTCTCAAAGGAGACAAACGAGGGAACGTGCACAAAATCACAACTTTTAAGCAGTCAAAAGGATGAAGAGCTTACCTCCATAGGAAGAGGCAGCAGCCTCAACCTCCTCCGACACCTGGGCCGATGATTTGCCCTTAGCAACCCGTGATCTTTTTGGGGACATGATGAAAACTGATCCAAGAAAGAAAAAGTTAGGGTTTTGGATGAAATTCCAAACAGAAACCGAAACAAAACCCTAAAATACAATACATAAGTTCGGCCTTACCAGAAGACAAGAAATATTGGGCTCGAAAGGTGAAGGAACCGAAGCAAGTCTCAAAATCTGGGGGAAAAAACGTGAAACCCTAGATCTTGTTCGAAGAAAAATCACCCAAATATGAAGAGGTGGAGAGGGAAAAAGCAAAAAAAATCCTTTTATAGGATATTTGAAGAGGTTTCGAACTCAAAACAGCGGGGAAGAATGACCCGAAAAGGCCCAACATCGGTCTTATAAGCTGACTGGCCAACGCTCGTGCGTGGCAGTCGACGCTGGCACGCTATAGCGCGGCAGTCTACGCTGGCGCGCTAGAGCTAGCAGTCGATGCTGGCGCCCTAGCGCACGACAATCAATGCTGTCGCGCCAACGCGCTTCAATGGACAATTATATTCGTATATGAGTATAAACTGCATCTCCTTGAACCTCCCAACGGGTATATGAGGTTAAACTATTTCCCGAACACTCTGATAAGGTATATGATAAGGTATATGAGTATAAACTATTCCTCCATTCTTCAACACCAGCTCTAATTTAAGACTTCAACAACGGTCAGACGATAAACGCAGCACCGGAAGAATTTTAGCTATTCTACCAAGCACTGAGTAGACTAAAAGATGAAGAATTCAGGAATTGAAGCTATTCATAGATTCTTCTACGTAATCTCCTCAACAAAGTATTGAAGAGATTGTAAGTAAAATTTATCCTATCCAAAGTGTCCCAGACTCCTCTCTCAAGGAACGAGTCTGAGATACTTTGGAGGGGGTATCTGTAGGTGTTAAAAAAATACTTACGGACATCCAAATACTGCTCAAAGGCAAGGAGAAGACGATAAACACCGTTTTCTTAATCAGAGGGGATCATCCAAAGGAAGTGAAACGACATAGAAGAACAATGTACACATCAACGACAAAATACACCAACAGACAGTCCATGGTGGCGCGCCTTAGGCGCGGCAGTCCATGGTGACACGCCTAAGGCGCGACAGTCCATGGTGACGCGCAAACTTCAGGGAGATGCCACGGCGGTTACAAAACAGTTATACTATGATTTTTCAAGGTCCATGTGGCGACATACCAGAAGGAGAACGTGTGCTGACATGGACAAGCAGTTAAACCACGAAAAAAGTGGTTAAAAGACATGAGAGGACAGTTTCCAGCACGATGAGAACGTGGCTGTAACGGCTTCTTTGGCCGTGCCAGTCCACACTGGCGCGCTAATAGTCGCGGCAGTGTGGGCTGACGCGCCCAAAGAGCAGTCACTTGGTCAGTTATTTCATCCCCATTTCCACTGTTGTGCACTCCTATCCCTATAAATACCTTCCTAGACACGAAATAAAGACAGAGAGCAGATTGGAGCATAGAGACTTGTGCTTTTGATAATTTTGAGGAAGAGAGAGAGAGAGAATTTTCACCTTTCATAAACAACGTTTGGTGATTCCTAGAGATCTAAGCTCAGACTTGATCTTTGGAAGAGTGAACATCTTACATCAATAAGATATTCGCTTCAAATTCCTACTTCGATAAACGAAGGAAGAATCTCTAAACCCCCTCACAATCTGTGAATCGGTGGTCCACGAGCTAACGCACTCCCGACATAGGCAAAGTCCCACAAAACAGGAGTCGATAAATGATTTCTGTGTTATTTTCTCGAGAATTGTAATTTTCTTATTTTTCATTGTAATTCTCTATAACAATCGAAGTTTAATGGAATCATCAATGAAACCAATTTTCAACGAAAACAGAAAGTACTATGAAAGTTGTTGTAATTTTATAATTCATAATTCTTAAACAATCTAATCTATTCTAATAAAAAGGAAATAACAAAAACACGTACTTGTTGAAGGAGATAAAAGTACTGTAAAAATTATTATAATTTCTTGATCTGAAAAAAGATCAAATATACAATATAATTAATTACTTTAAATAATCTAATCTATTCTAATAACAAAGGCACATGCCTGTAGAAGCTGATAAAAGTGCTATAGAAATTATTATAATTTCTTGGCTTATATATATTGGTATATGATGTTACATGTGAGAGGATAACAATTATAAATAGAGTTTTATTTAAATAATAATAGTATAATTAAATTTTAACAATTATAAATAGAGTTTTATTTAAATAATAATAGTATAATTAAATTTTGAAACTAACTATGCAGTACTTTGAACTACTTAAATTTTATTCGGTGAGAGATCGTCACTTTGTGTGTAATTGTAGGCTGTCTAAAAATCACAATAGATAGTTGATCCCCCATCAAACACCGATGATGGAAGTTACAATCTGACGACTTCCAGAAGGCTACAATTCGAGGACTTTCACGTAGAAGGTTACAATCTGACGACCTTCACAACAACTAATGAAAGCCCCAATTCAACAACCTTCACAATCAACATCAAGAGTTACAATCTGACGACTCTCATATTTTCAAGGAGCCAAGACGAAGATTACAAGAGGACGATCTGTGCAAAGCTCTAGCAAAAGAGACTACAAATTGACGGTCTCTTCATATTAGAATACAGATATCTCTCAAACCGTAAGGAATTTGCAAAATGGAGGAAGCGAACCGAAGCCTTCGGCATGGTTTGGATGGCCCCGTCTCGTCGAGATAGCCGATTTTCATATATAATTCGTCCAATTCCGACGTACGGTTTGAAAGTTATGACCTGTTCTTCGTAGCAAGTTGTGTTCTGAAGTCCGTCTGCAAGACTGGACTTCGTCAGAACATTGAACTTAGTCTGAAGCTCGCCAAGCCCGCCTAAGAGGGAGATTCGGTCAAGGGCTTTTGGGAGCTGAGACTTGGCAGCAAAGAGGGAATTTCTTAGAGATCGGATCGTTTTCAGCCTAGAACAGGCTCAACTCTGCGTTTTCAACATCAAAACGCAGAGTTAATCTCTAAAACAGAACGAACTGTGTGTTTTCAGCCTAGAACAGGCTCAACTCTGCGTTTTCAACATCAAAACGCAGAGTTAATCTCTAAAACAGCACGAACTGTGCGTTTTTAGCCTAGAACAGGCTTAACTCTGCGTTTTCAATATCAAAACGCAGAGTTAATCTCTTAAACAGGCCCAACTGTGCGTTCAGCCACCAAAATAGGCCCAACTCTGCGTTTTTAGTCTAAAAACGCAGAGTGCGGGCCATGAACGCTAAACGCAGAGTTCGGGCCCTGAATGCTATTTTTTAGCGTTTGACTCGTTCAAAGCACGCAATGAACAGTTCCAGGAACTGTTTTTCCCCACGATTTGAGGGATTTTCGCCCCACTTAAGAGCGGATTAAGGGGGTAGTTACCACCCTTAATCCCCTATAAATACCAGAAACTCAATTGAGTTGGAGGATCGAATTTTTTCTCATCAACAAAGGGAGATTCGGTCAAAAGGCTGGCATATTTTGGATCTGGGATTTGGCAGTACCAGAGGAGATCCTTAGAGCATTTTCTGGAGCTCGGGAGATCTGCAACAAGAGCTTATTCATCCTTGGCTTATAACCGACTTTCGGTTCAAATCAACTCTTTTTCAAGAGTTAAAACTCGTCCAGAGTTATCAACTCGATCAGAGTTCAAAACTTGCTCTGCAAGTTCTTCTAAAACTCGTTCAGAGTCATCAACTCGTTAAGAGTTATTTTTAAACTTGTCACGCAAGTTCTCCACAGCGTCAAATCGTGAGGAGAAGACATCATTCCAGTGAATCAAGACGTTCGGATCGTCAACGGAGAGCAAACTCGACGCGAGCATTCGAGGGAGGCACTCCATCGCTACCGTGAAGAACCCAGAATTAAACAAAGGGGAGAATCAAATTTATTCTCCTCTCTTTTGTAATCGGAATCCAAATTGTAATTGATTTTGAGAGGAATACAAGTCAAAATTTTCTTTTATTGTCTTTTTACTGCAAATTTCCAACAAACAGTAATTATTAATCATATAGCATGTGAATAATTGTTTGCAGATTGGCATTATTAATCATGTAGCATGTGAATAATTGTTTACAGTTTGATCATTGATCATATATAAGAGCGAGAGGGTAAATTTGACATTTAATAAATCCGTTTAATTAACTTTAGCGTACCGTGAACTACTTGAACTTTTGTCGGCGAGAGATCGCCACGTTGTATGTAATTATTAATCATATAGCATGTGAATAATTGTTCTCAGTTTGCCATAATTAATCATGTAGCACATGAATAATTGTTTGCAGTTTGAACATTAATCACATATAAGAGCGAGGGGAGTAAATTTGGCATTTAATAAATCGTCTAATTTACCTAAGTTGCTCTTTCATTCAAGTTTACATTTCAATTTGAACTATATCATTATCTTCATACTATGTATATCCACTAAGAATTCATTAATTTATCAACTTACTTTTACTTAATGGATTAGTATTTGAATTCCAATGGTATTTTTGTCTACTAAAAGATTTTCTCAAACTCGTGCTTTTAAAGGGAGTGTGATTTTGCTAAGGAAATACTTTGCTTGTTTTTTCTTGCTAGTCTTTATATTTTGCCCCCCTATTTTTGACACTAAAGGGCTTAGTACTACATGCTCGCATGTGGGAAGTAGGGGTGCAAATGGATCATATACGATCCAGATATGATATTTACCATATTTGTATCTGCTTTCTAAAAATGAATATGGATTTGGGTATTGATTTCCTTCGGTAAGTAAAAGTCATAATAACCATATTTGCAAAAAACAAAACGGATACGCTTCAAATATTGTAGAGACGGGTATGCTACAGTTGCGGATATGAATCATATACTTAGAAAACAGACAAGTATTTGATATAAGAGAAGATCCATGTATTAGTTGCTCTAATTTGCACCTATAATCTATTACCCTTTAAAAGAGCGAGTTACTGGAAAAATTTTCCCTCCCCAAATTAACCTTCAACCGAAATAATATATACCAACCCTATCCCTTACAACATCAGCTGAAATCAAAATCCCTAATTATTCCTTCGGTTCTTCCTCTCCACCTTCTCCTCAGCCCATCCAATCTTCCGTTACATCTTTTAAAGATGAAATCAATTCACCAGTTCATCCGTTTCCCTAAATCTTCCTTCGGTTCCGCCTTCTCTCCGCCTACTCTCAGTTCTTACGTTACGCTTACGTTACGCCGTCCCACGATCTTAAGCCATAAATTTCCAAAATTGATTGTTACTGCCCTAATCATCATCTCTGCGCCTCCGCCATCATCTCCTCAGTTGTCTGAATTTTGGCATCGGTAAGAATAATTTTACTTTTTTGGTGTTCATTTAATTTAATTTTGTTCTAATTAGCCATCATCTCCTTTTGTTCTAATTCAACAATAGGTCAAGGATTGTCCGAATCAGGGCTTGCTTCAAGTCTTCATATTGCTCCTTTGTCAGTTTCATCAGGTAAGCCATGTATTATATATGAAATAGTGATGACACAGTTTAGGATCTACCCTAAATGTTTCAGTTTCATGTCGTACTTTAGGCAACTCTGTTCATGTTCAAGCATTAATACCTATAAGTATGATTTTATATGCTATATGATTGATCATCTTATTAAAAATTGCGACTGTGATTTTGAATGCCATGTAATATTCTTTCTGGCAATTGAAACACAGTCATCACATAAATTAATATATAAGACATTCATTTAAGAAAAAAAAATTGATCAGGTAAAAGTTAGAATGAATATTGTTTACTAGATTTATTGCCTGTTCTAATTTCACAATCGCTTATGACAATATTCTGCGTGTTGGCTATATGAAATCCATCTGTATTTGGACTCTCATCTGTTCTAATTTTTCCTGTCTGGTTAATTTAGTCTTTATCTATTGTTCGTATTCAACAAACAAGTGTGAAATGGCAACGGTATATACCTCGAGCTATTAATTGTCTACGTTTGAATTCTTATGCATGCTTGCTCTGTTCAGGATACACTGCCTGAAATTGGCCTTAAAACCCCATCTTCAAGAACATCCCGGACGAAGTGATATTGAACATCAATGTGCTTCGTTCGCGCATAGAAAACCCTGATTCTTTGCTAAATAGATAGCAGTCATACTATCATAATGAATAGTGATGGATCACTACGAAACACCAAGATCCTCCAAAAGTCCTCGAAGCTAAATCGCCTCCTTAATAGCCTCCGTAATCGCTATATACTCTGCCTCAGTCATCGATAAAGCCACCATAGACTGCAAGGTGCATCTCCAACACACCGGCGCACGAGTCAAAGTAAACACATATCCCGTCGTCGACCGAGGCTTATCCAAATCTCCAGCATAGTCTGAATCTACGTATCCAATACATAGCTGTTTTAACTAGGATGAGGAGTTTACCCTTGTCCACTTCATTTGAAAATATCTGTAAACTCTGATATGCAAGGTGTTACTCATTTGACAAGTGATTCTTGATATTTTCAAACCTTCAAACAGTCCTCTATGGAGTGATTCTGTCTGTCATATGGTGAATGCACCTTTATTTGGCCCCTCTGTATTGGCCCATCTGAAATTTGTTCTGGCCCCTCTGTATGAGGCCAGTTACCTATGACAGTGTTAGGTGGTTTCGATTCCCGAGAATTATTTATTATATGATACATTTTACGTATTCTCATGCTACTGAACTATAATTTGTAGCCTTAGTGTGACTAATGAGGTGACTTTCATATTTATGAAAAACTCATCGAGAATTAGGATTCTGACAATTGACTATGAAATGAAGAAAATAATAATCCTCTTATTTTGTGCAAATTAGTAGTTTTTTTTCTTTCTTTATGATTACCTTGATAAAACAAGGTTTGATTCTATGAAATGTCTTAGTATATTCCATTGGACATAAGAAAGAAAATGTAACTGTTGCATTCTTTCTTGAAAACGACAATATTATGATATTTGGATCGTATTTTGCTATTTTTGAATTTCTGATGCAAAATTTATAATTCGTTATTCTGGGAATTATTATTATTATTATTATTATTATTTTGTTAGTTATCTAAGATCTCTAGTGGGAAATGTTCTCACTAAACTCTAGTTCACCACGTCGTTTTTAAAAATTTTCAGATCCGGGTAGCTTCATTCTAGCCAAAGTTTTTGTTATGGCGTTTTGCTGAGAGGCGTTATATGGAAAGTCTCCTTTTTGATGTTACATACAGTCAATAGTGTGCTTTGTTTTGTAAAATGCTTGTAACGGTGAGCTTGTGGGTTGTAAGTACCGATTATATATGTATATAGTTGCTCTGAACTTCTATCATCAGCAGGTTTATTAATATTTTGAGATTAACCATGTGATATGAAGTGCCAAGCTTGACTCGTCATAAGACTCATTTCATGCACGGGTCGCTGTTGTCGCGTAACCCGTATTTTATGAATTTCCGCTGCAATTTCGGGGCGTGACAAAAGGACTTGCATCTACACTCCTTAACATAATTGAGTGGTACAGAGAAAACATAGGCACTTGTTGGAAGTAGCCAGGGCGCTTAAATTTCAATCTCATTTGCCTACACAGTTTTGGGAGGGAGTACATCCTCACTGCAGCCTATTTTTATAAATAGGACTCCTACATCTTTTCTACCCGGTTTTACTCCATTCCATAGATTCTTCAACAAAACCCCCAGTTATGCTCATTTAAGGGTATTTGGTTGTCTTTGCTTTGCTAAAAATGTAAACAACCACGATAAATTCTCTCCTAGAGCCTCTATATGCATATTCATGGGATACCCCTCATGGGCAAAAGGGTTACAGATGTTAAATATTGAAACTCAAAAATTCATTGTCAGTAGGGAAGTAGTTTCTTTTTTTTTAGGATGTGTTTTCCTTTTCAACACGTAGGCACTCCGGATCAAACTGTCATTCCGAAGCCTATCTATGAAAATCCTGATGATCATCCCTTACATACCACATATATTCAAGCCATGAAGGACCCGGAGTGGATTGAGGCTGTGGATCAAGAGCTAGCTGCCCTCGAACAAAATCACGCTTGGTCTCTGGCCACTTTGCCTGCAGCTGGTAAGAAAACTATTGGGTATAAGCGGGTTTACAAAGTCAAGCATAATGCAAATGGTTCTATAGAGAGGTATAAAGCCAGGTTGGTAGCAAAGGGTTTTTACACAAAGAGACTTTTGCACCTTGCCGTTGTGGCCTCACCTCACTGGCCTTTATATGAAATGGATGTTAACTGTGCATTAATTCTTACATAAGTCTCTCTTTATGGGCTTAAAGCGATCTTCGAGGTGGTGTTTTGCCAAATTCTCAGGCGCACTGTTAGCAGCTAGTTTTCATCAGTCCAAAGAAAAGAAATTGAATTTGCCTTCACAATTTCCCCGTGGGTTTCATTCTCTTTATATAGACAATTTGTACAAGGTAGGGATTACAACAAATCCTAACAATCAGATCCTATATAACAGCCCAATCCCTACAATCAAGCTATGCCATGATTTACATGCCTATAGGATTGCTAACTACCTTGTTTACAATCCCTACAATCATGCTATGATTTACATGCCTATTCGATTGGGCTAACTACCTTGTTTACATTCCCCCTCAATCTTAACCATGACAAGGTTCAGATTGTGTCGTAGGCGATCAAGCATGTAGCGAGTGGCTGGCTTGGTGAATCCATCAGCTACCTGATCTTTGGAAGATACAAATCGGACATCAAGAGTGCCCAATGCAACCTTCTCCCTGACAAAATGGAAATCCACCTCTATGTGCTTCGTTCGTGCATGAAACACTGGATTTGCTGTTAAATAGGTAGCTCCAAGGTTATCACACCATAATACTGGTGGTCGCGGCTGACACACATCCAATTCTTTCAGCAAGGATTGTACCCACGTTGCTTCAGCTGTCCCATTAGCCAAGGCCTTGTACTCAGCTTCAGTGCTGGACCGAGATACTGTGGGTTGCTTGCGTGAGCTCCATGAAATCAGGTTGGGACCTAGAAATACTGCAAAACCTCCAGTAGACCTGCGATCATCCATGCAGCCAGCCCAATCGGCATCTGTAAACACACTCAGAAGTGTAGAGTTGGAGCGCCGGAGGTAAAGTCCCGTAGCAGCTGTTCCCTTGACATATCTTAAGATACGTTTGACTGCCTCCCAATGTACATCAGTGGGCTTGGAAAGATATTGACATACCTTATTAACGGCAAAAGAAATATCTGGCCTTGTTAATGTAAGATATTGCAAACCTCCTACCATGCTTCGATATTTGAAAGCATCATCATCATCCAGCACTGTTCCACAATCACGAGCAAGCTTATCTGTGACAGACATGGGGGTTGAAACGCTCTTACAATTCTCCATGTGAGCTCGGTGAAGAAGGTCAGAAGCATATTTGTGCTGCATCAAGGTGATTCCCCCTGAATTGTAGACGACTTCAATCCCTAGAAAATAGTGCAGCTGTCCAAGATCTTTGATCGGAAATGAGGAAGACAGGGCGCGCAGCAACTGATCAACTGCTGATTGAGAAGAGCCAGCAACCACGATGTCATCCACGTACACAAGCATGTAGATAGTGACGCCCCCATGATGAAACAGGAAAAGAGAGGTGTCGGCCTTGGAAGACTGAAAACCAAGCTGGAATAATCTGTCGCTAAGTCGTGAAAACCAGGCACGAGGCGACTGTTTTAGGCCGTAGAGCGCCTTTTGGAGTTTGCACACATAATGAGGCCGACGGGAATCCTCGAAGCCAGGGGGTTGCTGCATATAAACTTCCTCATCCAAGAAGCCATGAAGAAAAGCGTTGCTTACATCAATCTGTCGGAGTTGCCATCCTCGTGACAAAGCTAGGGCAAGAATCAAGCGAACCGTTGCAGGCTTCACAACCGGACTGAAAGTATCCTGATAGTCAACGCCATATCGCTGAGTAAAACCTCGTGCAACTAACCTCGCCTTGTGCTTATCAATAGAGCCATCCGGGTGCTGCTTAAGTTTGAACACCCATTTACATCCGACTATATTAACACCAGCCGGCCGGGGTACGAGAGCCCACGTGTTGTTCTTCTGAAGTGCTTCAAACTCGGCTTCCATGGCAGTGCGCCAAACAGGCTCAGCGAGAGCCAGTCGATGTGAGGTGGGCTCGGCGAAGAAAGCACGTCTGTTCGGATCATACCGAACTGTTCCGTCGGTGAGCTGCTTGGGAAACGATTTTCCGGCACGACCACGTGTAGTGACACCATGTGGAGACTGAACAGGATCAGTTGGGACAGCAACATCGCTCTCAACAGCAGGCGCGAGCACAAGGTTACCGGGTTCTTGGGCCAGTTGAGGCCCAGGTGCAGGAGGTGGTGCAGCATCGATGCGAGGCGGAGGCAACGTGGGCACAAGGTTGCCGAGTTCTTGGGCCAATTGAGGCCCAGATGCAGGAGATGGTGCAGCATCGACGCGAGGCGGAGGCAGCGAAGATTCTGGACCGGGAGGCGGTGTAGCAGGTCCAGGTGTAACAGGCCCAAGGCTGCATGTGCCCGGGACGTGAATCACAGGCGCGGGTATGAGCGCCGGTGGTGGTGGAGCTGCAGCTGCATTTGAGGTGTTAGACAACAAGAGCGATAAGTCATAATTTCGCATATGATCATTTACAATTACCGGTTCAGACTGAGGAAAGGAAACAGCACTGGACAAAGAAGATGGTGCGACTGAACAAGGTAAGGTAGCAAACGGAAAGCGTGATTCATCAAAGATCACATCACGTGATATGTAGATCCGTCCAGTACTTTTGTCCAAGCACTTATACCCCTTGTGCATGGCACTATACCCTAAGAAGACGCATAGTTTGGATCGGAAGTCAAGCTTATGAGAGTTATATTTGCGAAGACTTGGCCAGCATGCACAGCCAAAAATGCGAAGAAAGAAATAATCAGGTGTTATGTTGAAGAGGCGTGTGATGGGTGTAGAGTTGTTTAGAGTACGACTGGGCATGCGATTGATGAGATAACAAGCTGTCAAGAAAGCCTCATCCCAAAACCGAAGAGGAAGGGAGGAGTGCGCAAGGAGAGCCAAGCCTGTTTCAACGATGTGACGATGCTTTCGCTCGGCCACTCCATTTTGTTGTGATGTATGGGGGCACGAAACACGGTGCAAAATACCTGAACTTTGGAAATATTTATTAAGCCTGTGATACTCACCACCCCAATCAGATTGAACAGTGCGGATTTTGGAATTCAAAAGTCGCTCAACATGTTTTTATAAAATTAAAAATTTTAAACAAAAAATGAAAACTTTACCACGTGCATTGCACGTGCAATCCAACTAGTAAGAGATAAAAGCATGACTTACAAGATATCGCCTACTATAAATTTTAAAGTAATGTATAATATCTAATACAACCAAGATACTTTAATATAACGAAGATACTTTAAACAACGAAGGTACTTTAATTCTCAAATGTTCATAATCCAAGTTCATTACTCAAAGAAAAAGTTTTCTTAATCATCATTAATAAAATAAATCAAATTATAGCATAACATAAATTTGATCATAAATAAGTCTAAAATCTACAGCCAGTTACAACAATAAAAGCACAGTCCAATAACCCACAACATATGACCACATCCCAAAACGCACGCAATTGTTATCAAGAAAACTAAAAATTTAGTGAAATTCATATCCATATTCGTATATGTATCCGCATCCAAATTCATATATGAATCCATATTTGAGTTTATATCTGAATTCGGACATCTAGACCGCATCCGAAATTTAAACTGATATCCACAATCATATTTGACTGAGAATGCGAAACCGTATCAGCAACAATATCCGTATCAGATCAGTTTCAAGGTTTGGCTAATACGGGTGCAGATCAATCATACATATCTAGACCGTTTTGCACCCCCGGAGGGCACTGTTTGGGTCTTCTTGTCCTGGGCCTTACATCAAGGGTCTAACTAATTGAGACCCAATGTAAGAGGACCGATAGTCAAAAGCTAAGTATAAATGGGCTTTGGGCCTTTTATACCGGGTTTAGATGATTCCGATCCGTCCGAGGATGCGAGACTGCCCTTGGTGCTCGGTAACTTGGTCGAGATTACCGCGACGGTAAACACTCTCATCTCATGGTAAAATTTTAAGCTTCCACTTAATTGCCCTAGATATTTCGTTCCAACTCCTGCATTGTCCTTTGTTTCTTTTAATGTTCTTCTGTTTAATTGTGATTTGCGATCCTAATTTTGTATCATTTCACAAATGGTTAGATGATCGGAGCTAAATTGTAAATATCGATTTTTATTTAAAAGTTGAATCTTGTTTGTCTATTTGATGTTAGGGTTCACCTTTGGAGAAGGAACTTGGAGTAATGGTAAAGTGCTAGCTCGCAATGGGGCTCAACAGCGGTAAATTGATAATTCTTAATTAAGCCTTCCCTTATTTTTAATCCATGTGACTTGGAAGTTAATTTTTATATTTTTTAGTCTAAAACATGTCATCTCTTTCCATAATCAAGTGATCAATCATCATGCATATGTGCACACATACATTCAATGGTTTTTTTATAGGCTGAATTTTAACTCAAATGCTAGAAGTAGTGATCAATTAGATGGAAGAACTGATGGCTTTCAAGGGTTATAGCGAGGATTAAAAAAAAAAGAAAATAAATGAAAAGAAAAGAGCTCCTTAATTGCTAGGGATAGACTTTCTTTGCAATTTAGTTCAAATTCATAATTAATTCTACCATTTTTTTTTCTCCCTTTGAGTCCTAATTTTGGAACTATGTATGATAGTTGTGGCATAGTTGTTGCAACCGAGGATTCCAAATTGGTGGTCAAGAAATAACTTGGAGTGACTATTTCCGATGCCTGTGGAGTTTTATGTGAGTAGAGAATACCCTTGAAGGTGCTAGAAATAAGAATGATAAAATGTATTAGTAAAGATGTACAAAGAGATAGAATAAGAAATGATCCACTCATATAAAGCTAGAAGTTGCTTAAGCCATGTGTAGTGTTGTAAATGACCATAGAGAGATCAATTGACAGAGATAAGAGGGGAATGGTTGGCTTAGATGTGTCCATATATAAGTGATACTATAGCCAATCGTTGCTACATATTGGGGCCATACCTGCATTGAATTCCCCCCACCCCTTAAGAAAAGTTAGATTTTTCACTAGGAAAATGATAGGGGCACACCCCCAACCACACCTCCAACCACATCCCCCTCTCTCATTTGCTACAGTGTATCGGGCCCCACATGAGATTTTAAAAATTTAAAATCTCATGTGGGGCCCGGTGCACTGTAGCAAATGAGAGGGGGTGTGGTTGGAAGTGTGGTTGAGGGTGTGCCCCTAGTGCCACCCTTTTCACTATGCTACTATCTTTTGTAAAATATAATGATGGAGCTACAGTAGATTCACTATGCAACTATCTTTTGTAAAATATAATGATGGAGCTACAGTAGATATATGCGTCAATTTCAATCGTAATGCAGCAATTTGAGAAACTATCATTATCTAACCGGTTAAGTAGGCTAAACCATCACTTTTTTGATGGGTCCATATCTTGTGGTAAATAAGAGAGAAATCTGTCATGATGTTAGTGTATCGGTTAAGATTTAAGAATTTTCAACTTGGATTGGCTGCAATCCATGATTGTTGCCTATTTTTGTTTGTTTTGACCCAATAACAATTACGATGCGTACTTCAAAATTCTCAATTTTCATGAGCTGCCCACAATTTTTGTCAATTTTTATTCTTTTCAACCCAATGACGATTAATTATGCACATTTCAGAGCCACAATGTTCATCCACTTTCGTTCTTTTCGACTCAATGGTAATTAATATGATGACATCATAATTTGCTATTTTCAATGGCGGTAACCCATGATTTTTGTCTGTTTTCTTTCCTATTAGCCTAATGGAAACTACACACCTCAAAATTCAAAATTTTCATGGGCTATAACTCATGATATTTGTCATTTTGGTTTGTTTCAACTCATTGCAATTAATTATGCACAGTCCAAAATTGGTAATTTTGATGGGTTAGAACTCACGATTTTTGCGTATTTCATTCTTTTTGACCAAATAACAACTAAGTTTGTGTATTTCAAAATTTGTAATTTCCATGGATTATAACTCATCAATTTTGTCAATTTTTGTTCGTTCCCATCCAATGACAATTAACTATGCATATTTAAAAACCATGATTATTTTCCATGTTCGTTCATTTCGACCCAATGACAATTATGTACGGATACTTTAAAGTTGGCAATTTCCATGGGGCTTAACTCATGATTTTTCCCCCATTTTTATTTCTTTCGATCTATAGTTATTATGTATGCATATTTCAAAATTTGCAATTTCATGGGAGATAACCCATGGTTTTTGTTCATTTTCGTTCATCTCGACCCAATGATAAATTACTATGCGCAGTTCAAAGTTCCCAATTCAATATGCTACAAGACACATTGTTTGCCCATTTTTGTTTGTTTCGACTAATTGAAAAAATACATGTAAATTCACGGTCCTCATCGGCTATAAATTGTAAATTTTGTCCATTTTCTTTCATATTAACCAAATCACAAGTATGCATATTTTAAAATTCGGAATTTCATGGATTATAACCAATGTTTTTTGTTCATTTTTTTTTGTTCATTTTGACTCCATGACAATCAATTATATGTACTTTAGAATTCATAATTTTTATCTCATAAACCACGATTGTTGTCCATCTTCATTTGTTCGAGCCAATGATAATTAAGTGTGAATATTTAAAATTCACGACTTTTATGGGCTCTAATCCGTAATTTTTGTCCATTTTTGTTTGTTTTGACAAAATGAAACTTTTGTAAGTGCATCTATAATTTGCAATTTCATTAGCGACTCATGGTTTTTGTTTCATTTTTTATTTGCTTCAACCAAACAACAACTAAGTATATGCATACTTCAAATTCATGATTTTCATGAGTTAATAACCCACGATTTTTTTCATTACTGTTCATTTCGATCCAATAATAGTTAAAAATATATGTATTTTAAAATTCGCAATTTTTATGAGCCATAACCCATATAGTTAATATCCATTTTGATTAGAATGAACGAAAACTATAACAATCATGGGTTATAGCACATAAAAATCATAAATTTTGAACTACATGTACTTATTTGTAACAGTATAGTGTACGTGCGTTGCATGTAAATATACTTGTTTAATGTTTATAATTTTTTGGAAAATGAGGAAAATGAACACATATATTCTTAACAGATAATATTAAATTTACATATAATTTTAACCACAAAATATTCATAATCTTATAATATAATATTTATAAAATGCATTCTACCCATTAAGGAACCTTCAAACCATTTCTAGCGTCTGCTGTAGTAGGTTATTAATGAATATAAAAACTCAAATTAATTGTAGTAATCCGCACTTTAAAGAGGGTATAACATAAGAGTGAGGACTTTGAGTTGGAAGTTCAACCAACACATCTCCGTTTCCATGTGTTCTCATCTCTATAAATATTATCTACTTTTACTAGAAGTACTAACTCTCAGGCTACGGCTTGTTCTTATAAAAACTGACAATGACAACAATCGTTTTTGTTTTTGTCTTTTCATACATTACTAGTGTCTACCAGCTATGTTGTTTCCTCAAAAACTTTGTCAACCACCTAATTCATCTTCTTTTTCATTAGAATTTAGCGCTAGTAACGCATACGAGTAAACTTTGTTATTATGATCTTTGTATCTGATTTTTCAAAATAAGATAATGACTTTTCACTCGTTTATCAAGAAAGGATATTCATCTAAAATAATTAATAAATAGCATTTATACAACCAACAGGATGTCACGTTAATATGTCATTGAACAACAAATCTCTTCTTAGGAATAATAATAATAAATATATAAATGTGGGAGCTTGAAGTATTGGATAGGTATTAGTTTGATGTATTATTAGTGACATAATAGATCAAATTGAAATAGATTTATGTTATATATATATATATATATATATATATATATATATCATATATATACAGTATGAGAAGAGTGCGTACGCAACTGATCCGTATGAGAACGCGACTGTATATATATATATATATATATTATAATATATATATATATATATATATATATATATATATATATATATATATATATATATATATATATATATTATATATATATATATATATATATATATATATAAGAGAGAGAGAGAGAGAGAGAGAGAGCAAAACTTGTGTCAGCTTAAGTGGATAGCAAAAAGTTATCCACCAAACTTTGTAGTCACTCATATTACCTAGGAATCCTTGCATGATATGAAAATATTCTTTATATTAATAAATGAGTGGCTAGGAAGTTTAGTGACATCAACTTAAGTTGATAGGAGCCTTATTCTATATATATATAATATAATCATATATATATATATATATATAATATATATATATATATATATATATGATAATTAACTACTAATCGAGACTATTGATTTTAGATTACTTGTTTTACATAAACATGACAAAGTCACAAGGTTGTCAAAAGTGGAATGCAGAGCGAAATGGTGAGGCATTGCTTAGGCTTTTTGGGGCTTTAGCAGCAAAAAACGACAAAAAGCCCTAAGTAAAAAGCAGTCCAACTTATATACATATAAATATGTTAGAGGAGAGGATTGCGAGGAGTAAGTGGCTTTAATTGGAGGAGCTGGAGGAGCTTCGACTGGAGATGGTGATGTTAATGGTGAGCTTTGACTATAGATGGGGCTTCAATGAGCAGCTCAAGAGAAGATGATATCATGATGATGAAGGCGGAGCTTGTTGGAAAGGATTTGGAGGCAAATTTTGTGGCAGAGCGCGATAGTGTTGGCCAGAGGTAGTGGACTAGGTTGCTAGAGCAAGAGTTAGGTTAGGGTCTATTTTCATTTTGAGTTGTAGAAGCGGAGAGGGGAGAGAGAGAGAAGCATAGAGTTTTTACCTAAGAAAATGGGTCAGGATCGGATTTTACTGTAGGATATAATATAAACTCATTTTGTTTTTTCAAAGTATTATTAAGCCTTTTTAGTGTTTTAAGCGCTTCACAATGCTTTTACAAGTTTCTATCACATTTTTTAGCAGAAAGCACCACGCCCGTTTTCATTGGCCGCTTTTGATGAAAGCAAAGCAGTGAGACATTGCTTCCATGTCTACATTGTGTACTACTCTGGAACATTAAGTGTCTAAGAGAAGCAATTCATGTGTTGTCAGTTATTATACTACCTAGGTCCATATAATCAGTATTTCCTCTTTCTCTAAATAATTGCAAGATGCTCTATTAATAATTTACAAGTGTCGGTTTCTTCATGAAAAATGAAAAACACTATCTTGACATAATTACCTTTTTATTTGTACTTAAGGACATAATTATCCTAACCCTGTTATCTTCCAACACATGTCAAACTATGTTACTATGTCATCGTAATAGCATTATTGCATATAGTAATAAACCAAGGGTGCTTTGGTGAATATATACGTAAGTTGGTGGGTATTTCAGGAAAAAGTTTTAACATAGGGCACATTGAAACATTAAGTGTCTAAGAGAATCAATTCATTCTTTGCCGATTATAATACTATCTAGGTCCACATAATTAGCGTTTTCTCTTTCTCTAAGTAATTGCAAGATGATCTATTAATAATTTGTCTTCATGAAAAATGAACTACCTTGTATTGACATAATTATCTTTTTATTAGTACTTTAGGATATAATTATTCTAACCCTACTATCTTCCACCACATGTTACACTATGTTACTATGTCACCCTAATAATATTATTGCATATAATAATAAAATTAAGGGTACTTTGGTGAATATACATGTAAGTTTGAGAGCATTTCGGAAAAAAAAAGTTCTAACATAGGACACACTTTTAGAATAATATTAGATTTGGAACATTAAGCGCCTGTTTGGCAAATCTCTCCAAACTGGGCTAGCGGTTTTATTTTTTAACCAGGCCCAAATTAAATCAGGTAGGGTCTGGTTCAATTCTAGCCTGGTTAAAGGCCTTCAAAATGAACTAAAAATAGTTGGGCCAGCTCTGGTTTAACTTTTCTCAATCACAAAAAGATACTAAATTTGACCAGGTTTGAACCTGACTTAGTTTTAGTAGTTTGCCAAACAAGGCCTAAGTGTTTAAGAGAATTAATTCATTCTTCGCCAATTACAATACTACCTAGGTCTACATAATATACATTTTCTCTTTCTCTAAGTAATTGTAAGATGATCTATTAGTAGTTTGCAAGTGTCGGTTTCTTCATGAAAAATGAATCCTGTCTTGACATAAGTATCTTTTTATTGGACATCAGAACATAATTACGTCAACCTTATTGTCTTCCAACACATATTACGCTATGTTACTCTGTCACCCTAATAACATTATTGCATATAGTAATAAAACCAACTTTGCTTTGGTGAATATACATGTAAGTTGGAGGGCATTTCAGGAAAAAAAGTTTTAACATAGGTCACACTTTTAGAATAATATTAGATTTAGTCTAAGTGAATGAAAATTGACTAAAATCATAGATTACAGTTCATGAAAATGGTAGATTTGATGTACTCATACTTAATTTTTGTTTGGTGGAAACTAGCACAAATTGTAAAAACCGTAGGTTATATAGCATTATAGCCTATGAAAATCATGAATTTTAAACTATGCGTACTTAATTGTCATTCAAAATGAACAAAATTGAACAAAAATCATGGGTATGAAAATCATGAATTTTGAACTAATCGTAGTTAATTGCCGCTTGGTCAAAATGAACAAAATTTGATTAAAATCGTGGGTCATAGCATACAAAAATCACAAGTTTTAATGTAAACAAAATTTTCGTTTGGTTGAAACAAAAAAGGAAAAAATCTTGGGTCATAGCACATGAAAACCATGTATTTTGAGCTATGTGGATTTAATTGTCATTTGGTCGAATTGAACGAAATTTAATGAAAATGAGCTATATAGTCCATGAAAATTACAACTATTGATGTGCGCATAGTTAATATCCATTTGGTTGAAACGAACAAAAATGGCAAAAATTATGGGTTATATAGCACATGAAAATAATTACTCTTGAACTACATATACATAATTGTCATATAAATGAAATTAACAAAAAAACTAAAATCGTGGGTTATAGTCTATGAATATTATAAATTTTTATGTAATCATACTTAATTTCCATTTGGTGGCAACCAGTACTGATAGTACTTGCAAACATTGTGGATTATATAGCTCATAAAATCATGAATTTTGAATTGTGCATACTTAATTGTTATTTAGTCGAAATAAATAAAATTTAACAAAAATCATGGGTTATAACCCATGAAAATCACAAATATGATGTACAAGCATTTAATTTTCATTCGGTCAAAATGAAAAAAATTACAAGAAACATATGTTACAGTCCATGAAATCATCAAGTTTCATTTGATTAAAACGAATGAAAATTTTCAAAAATACTTAGTTATGGCTCATAAAAATAGCAAATATTGATATGCACAGTTAATTTCCATTTGGTTGAAACGAAAAAGGGCAAAAATTAATGGTTCATGCCCATAAAATAAAATTTGAACTCGTCTAATTGTCATTTGGATGAAATGAACGATTCCATTTTGTGAGGACTAGGACAAATTGTAAAATAATAAGTTATAGCCCATGAAAATTATGAATTTTGAACTACGGATGCTTAATTGCTATTTTGTCGAAATGAACAAAATTCAACAAAATCACGGGTTAGCCCATGAAAATTGCAAATTTTGATATACACATACCTATTTTCCATTCAGTTGAAATGAGCAAAATTGCAAAATTCTTCGGTTATGCTCATGAAGATCATAAATTTGAATTATGCGTACTTAATTGCATTTGGTCAAGATGAACAAAATTTGGACGAAATTTGTATGTTATAACTTATGAAAATTATCAATTTTGAACTATGCATACTTAATTGTCATTTGGTCAAAATGAACGGAATTTGACAAAATCATGGGTAGCCCATGAAAATCGCTATTATGATGTAACATACTTAAGTTTCATTCAGTCGAGATGAAGAAAAAAATTGCAAACTTTGTGGGTTATAGCCCATGAAATCCATTCAAAATGAATAAATTTTGACAAAAATCTTGGGTTATAGCTCATGAATATTTTAATTTTTGACAGGAGATTTGACAAAAATAATGGATTATAGCCCATGAACATCTCAGATTTTGACACATACTTAATTTCTATTCAGTTGAAACGAACACAAATTGCAAAAATCATGGGTTATAACCTATGAAATCATGAATTTTGAACCATACATAGTAAATTGTCATTTGGTCTAAATGAATAAATTTGAGAAAAAACACGGGTTACAAACCATAAAAATCATAAATTTTTATGTACTATACTCCATTTCCATTTAGTAGAAGCAAGCACATATTGCAAAATTTGTGGGTTATAGCCCATGAAAATCATGAATTTTTAACTGTATACTTAATTATCATTTGGTCGTAATGAAAGAAACTTATCATGAATTATGAATTAGGCATACTTAATTGCCATTTGGTCGAAATATAAAATTTAACAAAAATCATGGGTTATAATTGCAAATTTTGATGTATGCATAATTAATGTACGTTTTGTCAAAACGAACAAAAGTTATAAAAATAGTGGGTTATATCACTTGAAAATCATGGATATTGAACTATATGTACTCAATTATCATTGGTCAAAATGAATGAAAATGATTCAAATCGTGGGTCATAACTCATAAAAATCTCAAATTTTTATATATACTTAAATTCTATTTGGTCGAAATGAACAAAAATTGCATTAATCGTCGGTTGTAGGACATGAAATTCTTGAGTTTTGAATTATACATACTTAATTGCCATTTGGACGAAATGGACGAAATTTGACAAAAATCATGTGTTATAGCCTATAAAAATCACAAATATTGATATACATATAGTTAATGTTCATTTTGTCAAAACGAATAAAAATTAAAAAAATCATGGGTTATATAGCTCATGAAAATCATGAATTTTGACAAAAATCATGAATTTTGACCTACATGTAACTAATTGTAATTTGGTCGAAAATGAATGAAATTTGATTAAAATGTGGGTTATAGCACATGAAATCATAAATTTTTATATGCTTATACTTAATCTCTATTTGGTTTAAACTAGCACTAATTGCAAAAAACGTGGTTTATTTAGACCATGAAAATCATGCATGTTGAATTATGCGTACTTAATTGCCATTTCGTTGAAGAAAATAACATTTGATAGAAATCATGCGTTATATAGCCCATGAAAATCATAATTTTTGAAGTATGTGTATTTAATTATCATTTGGACGAAATAAACGAAATTTGACAAAATCGTGGTTACAACCCATAAAAATCACAAAAAAGAATAAATTTTGACAAAAATCATGGTTTGTAGGACATGAAACTCATTAATTTTGAAATATACGCACTTAATTGCCATTTGGACGAAAAAATTAAGATTTGACAAAAATCGTGAGTTATAGCCCATGAAAATCACAAATATTGATGTATATATAGTTAATAGCCTAAGTTGTATGGAAACGGGTACGGGTACTGGTACAGGTGCGGGTGCAGGTACAGGACACGAAAAAACTGTAAAATGTAGGGTACGAGGACACGACTACATATATATATTGAATTAATACTGTACATAAGATAAATTTTTTCCCCTTCATGTGTCATTAGAATTAAAATTCCGATCACATTTTTGAGTTTTTTTATCATATTGATTATCGTGAATTGTAAACTACTCATTTTTTTTACTAGACATCTAAACAACCCATTAACTACATAGTTTTAAACTTGGGTATGGACTGAAACGAATCCGACCCGTATCTCATTAGTTTCAAAAGACGGATGTGAAATGTAAGATTTACGTCTAAGAAGTCTTTGACAAGTGTTTTAAATTAACACATATCGTATAATTGAGTACATGTTGTAATAAATGCATGCATATATTCAAGAAGTGTTCATGAAGTTGGGGTACGGGAAAGTGTCGGGTACGTGTCCGGTACGGGTAAGGCTTCATTGTAGAAGTACCCGGGTAACATAGTTAATATCCATTTTGTCAAAACGAACAAAATTGCAAAAATTATGGCTATAGCCTATGAAAATCATGAATTTTGATTGACATGTACTTAATTGTGATTTGGTCGAAATGAACGAAAATTGACAAATTGTGGGTTATAGCCTATGAAAATCATAAATTTTTATGTGCTCATACTCAGGGCGTATTTAGCAACTGGAAAGTAAATAGAAAGTACTAATGTAGAAAGTACTTTCTCTCCACTTTCGATTAGCAAACATTGTTTGGCAATCGGAAAGTGAAAATATGAAAAATTGAGGTGGAGCTGACATGACATTAGTTTTCTTTGTATATATATTTGGTCTATATGGAAATTGATTAATTCTCTAAATAATTTATGAAAAAGAAATATCACTGTGCATATCCAAAGTTTTACATGATTAAAATCTTAGCTACACTTAACCATCTTCAAGTTTTAACTAGGTTCACGGTCATTTTGTTTAACCACTGCACAACTGGTGATTTTGGCATTCAATTACTTATACGCATGAAGTATTCAAGAAGTATATTAGACATACTCAGATGATTATTTCAAAAACATAAATTTTGCAATTTATAAATTGTTCAACGGCCAGGACATATTCAACATTGACACAAGTTAGATAAATATAAGATTTGAATTATTTTTTTTCCTTTATATAATCCGAAGATACCTACCAATTGCTAACAATAAAGCAAAAACGTTTTCCTCCGTCAATAAATTAAAAAAAGTATGTAATTGACATTTCTCAATTTATGATTAGTATATAGTCAATATTATTTTAATGCTTTCCTAGTGCTTCAATGGTGTTTTAATTGATCTAATATTGTAAATTAAATTTGTGTTATCTAAATGTAAGAGCATGGCTTGTCAACTTATAGATCACAACCAAAAGTCATAAATATGTTTAGGAAGGTGTATATCGATACAAATCATGTATAAGAAGACTTTCTGTTTACTTTCCAATCACTTCACCAAGTGCCAAACAAAGAAAAAAATAGAAAGTGGAGCGTCTTTCCATTATTTGGTCCACTTTCTATTTACTTTCCGATTGCCAAACATGCTCTTAATTTCTATTTGGTTTAACCTAGCACCAATTGCAAAAATCGAGTTTAGCCCATGAAAATCAAGAATTCTGAACTATGTATACTTAATTGCCTTTGGTTGAAATGTTAAAAATTCTACAAAAGTCATGTGTTATAGCTCATGAATCATAGCCCATAAAAATCATAATTTTTGAACGATGTGTACTTAATTGTCATTTGATTAAAAGGAACGAAATTTAACAAAATCCTAGGTTATAGCCCTTAAAAATCATGAATTTGAACTATGCATACTTAGTTGACATTTGGTTGTAAATGAATGAAATTTAACAAAAATCACGGGTGCCCATGAATATCGCATATTTAGATGTACACATAGTTAGTTTCTATCTAGTCAAAACGAACAAAAATTACAAAAATCATGGATTCCCATGAAAGTCATGTATTTTGAACTATGTGTAATTAATTACCATTTTGTCAAAATAAGTGCAATTTGGAAAAAAATCGTGGGTTATATAGCCCATAAAAATCACAAACATAAATGTCCACTTAGTTAATGTACATTTGGTCGAAACGAACAAAAATGACAAAAATTATGGATTATATATAGCCCATGAAAATAATGACTTTTGAACTACATGTAATTAGTTCATTTGGATGTAGTGGATGAAAATACTAAAATCATGGATTATAGCCCATGAACATCGTAAATTTTTGTGTAATCGTAAATAATTTTCATTTGGTGGAAACCAACACAAATTACAAAATTGTCGGTTATATACCATGAAAATTATGAATTTTGAACTACGTGTAGTTAATTGCCATTTGGTTAAAATAAAGAATATTTGACAAAAATCATGGATTATAGCCCATGAAAATCACAAACTTTGATGTACACATGTATTTGCATTCAGTCGAAACAAAGAAAAGTTGCAAATTTCGTGGGTTATAGTCCATAAAAATCATGAATTTTGAACTATGCATATTTAATTGTTATTTGGTCAAAATAAATAAAATTGGATAAAATGTGTGGGTTATAGCCCATAAAATGAACTATGCGTACTTGATTGCTATTTGGTCAAAATGAACGAAGTTTAACAAAAATCATGAGTTAGCCCATGACCATCACAAATTTTGATATAAATATTCTTAATCTTCATTCAATCGAAACTTACAAAAATTGCAAAATTCATGGGTTATATCCCATGAAAATTAAGAATTTTGAATTTTGCGTGCTTAACTGCCATTTTTCAAAATGAATGAAATTTGACAAAAATCGTGGGTTATATAGCCCCTATTTTTGTTCACTTCGACCCAATGAGAATTGAGTATGAATACTTCACTATTATTTGCAATTTCTACGGGTTGTAACCCACAAGTCGTCCATTTTTGTTTGTTTTGATCCCATGAAACTTAATCAAAAATATTTTAAAATTTGCGATTCATGGGTTATATAACCAACGTTTTTTTGTTCATTTTTGTTTGTTTCGACCTAATGTCGATTAAGTGTGCATATTTTAAAATTCACAATTTGCATGAGTTAGCTCACAACTCTCTCATTTTCAGTCATTTCGACCTGACGACAATTAAGTACGCTAATTTCAAAACCACGATTTCTTGTTCGTTTTCATTCATTGTGACCCCAATGATGATTAATTTTATGTATTTCAAATTTGTGATTTTCATAGGCTATAATCTACTATTTTAATACAATTTCATTCCTTCTAATCTAGTAGAAATTAAGTACACGTATTCAAAGTTCGCGATTTCATGGGCACATAATTTTTGTTCATTTTTATCTGCATTGACCAATTAGCAATTAAGTACATGTACTTCAAAATTGACAGTTTCAATGAGCTATAACCCACGTTTTTGGCTATTTTGTTCTTTTCGAATAAACAACAATTAAGTATGGTTATTGTAAATTGTTTGACTTTTATGGGTTCTAACCCATGATTTTTATCTTATTGTCGTTTGTTTCGACCCAATGTGTATTTTAAAATTTGAGATTTCAGGGGGTATAATTGATGATTTTTTTCCTTAAAATTTTGATCGTTTCGATCCAATGACAATTAAGTACGCGTGTTGTGATTTTCATGGGCTATAATCCATGATTTTTTTTCCATTTTCGTTTGTAAATTTTTGCTCCCACCCAATGGCAATTAAGTACACGATTTTAAAATCACGATGTTTGTACGTTTTCATTTGTTTCGATTCAATGATAATTGAATATGGATGTTTCAAAGTTCACAATTTAATTGGCTCTAACCACATTATTCATCTAATGTTTATCATTTTTGCCATGGAAGTAATTTACCAGTATTTTTTGCTAGTGTATTTTACCTGTCTTCGGCTTTATAGCTCCGCTGTGTTGGCCTTGTTGTCTTGGGCCTCACATGAAGAAGCTAACTAATTGAGAACCTAATATAGAGGCCCAATAGTGCAAAGTTAAATAGTGAGAGCATGAAATCTGCGCCTTTTTGCTTGGTGACTGAGATGTGATCAAGGTGGCTGTAAAACTCTCCAGGTAAAATAAAGTTCCATTTACCATTTTCCTTTTAATAATCTCTTCATTCTCTTTTTCCTTATAAAACCACGTCTTTTTGCCCTAACGATTCTGTTCCAATTCCTGCATTTCGTTTTGTTTTCTTACTGTTCTTCTGTTTAATTGGTTTTGTTGTCCTAAATTTATCATTTTCGACAATTTATTAGTTAATTGCAGCTAAAATTATTGTAGTAATATCAGTTAGAAGAAGAATCTTTTTGTCTAATCTGTGATGAAATTGGGTTTTACTTTTGGAGAAGAAACTTGGAGTATTGATGAAGTGCTAGCTTGCAATGGGGCTAAATAGTGGCAGTCTATTTAATTATCAATTAGATATGAGTTTATGGAAATTCTCTCTAAATCTTAAATCTGAATAAGATGGAAGTTGCTGCTTAAGAATTAAACAAATAAAAATTAATGGAAGTCTGTTCCTGAATTTAATCTAAAATTTATCTTGTTCTTGTTTTTGTTGTTGAAACCAGAACTATCTTACGTGGGTACTTCTATGATTAAGCCATACCCGTACTAGGTAAGTCTGCGACACTTTGTTGTACCCAAACTACATGAACACTTCTTGAATATGTGCATACATTTATTATAGCATGTACTCAATTATACAACATATGTTTTAATTTAAAACACTTGACAAACACTTCTTGGACATAAAACTTTCACTTCACATCCGTTTCTTGAAACTAGTTAGATATGGGTTGGGTGTCTAGTTAGAAAATGAGTAGTTTGCACTTTATAATAACCGATATGATAAAAGAAACTTGAAAATGTGATAGAAATTTTAATTCTAATGACATATAAAGGGGGAAAAATGATCTCATGTACATTATATATACATATATATATAGAGAGAGAGAGAGAGGGTATGCTTGGTATCAAGCATAAGTTTTTGTGCTTGGTAATAAGGTGGTATATTCCCTTCCACTCATTGAAATCAGGGTCCACATTCACATGGGTTAGAGAGTGGTTGAGAATTGGAATGAGTGGATGTGAATATGACACTTCACTACCAAGCACAAAATTTGTGCTTGGTACCAAGCATACCCATTTTTCTCATATATATATATATATATATATATATATATATATATATATATATATATATACACGTACACGTATATATATATATATATATATATATATATATATATATATATATATATATATATATA
>NC_033800.1:1777936-1814032 GCF_001876935.1 Asparagus officinalis | reverse complement strand
GTAGGTGTGTCCGTACCCTACATTTTGCAACTTTGCTGTGCGCTGTACCTGTACCAGTACCCATCCCGTTTCCATGCAACTTAGAACCCGAATCAAGTGATCTGCGTAGGTGTGTCCGTACCCTACATTTTGCAACTTTGCTGTGCGCTGTACCTGTACCAGTACCCATCCCGTTTCCATGCAACTTAGAACCCGAATCAAGTGATCTGTTATATATGTCTTATCAGTATAGGTTCATGCATCCATTCACTTGTTGTTCTAGGCTGCATATGGGCGTAAATGGTAGAAATAATGATCAACTGGATAGAAGCAACAATGGCATTAATAGTCCTTACATTGGAACTCCATATGGCATATAAGCGTTGTGGCTATAACGATTCCAGATTGACGGGCAAGAAATAACTTGCAGTGACCATTTTTTATGTTGCTGGAGCTTTATGTGATTGTAGAATTCCCTTCAAGGTGAACAAAGTACTTTATAGCATGACGACTTTATGCCAACCATGCTGTGCAGATCAAAATGTTAAATAGTGAAAGGACATTAATGCCGAAAATGAATATAACAGGAATGAGGATGCTAAGATGGATTTGTGAAAATTTTACAAATAGATAGAAAGTAATGAGTGAACTCACATAATGTTAGAAGTTACTGAAAATATACGTGGATTTGTAGATGGCAATGGAGAATGAATTGACAGAGATAAAGAGTGGAATTACTGGCTTAGGTATGTCAATAGTGATAATGTATCCAAACCTGCATAGGATATCCCCCAACAAGACTAAGATTTCATCTCTTGACTACATAGTCTATTCAATCCTGCATTGGATCCCCCTATTATGGTAGATTTTTCACTATGTGAGTGCTTTTGGTAAAATAACGCCGGAGCTGCAGTAGATCTATGTGTCAAGTTCAACTGCAATGCAATAATTTGAGAAACTGTCATTATCGAACTGGTTAAATAGGCTAAACTATTGCCTTTCTGCATGAGTCCATATATTGTGGTATATGAGAGTGAAATCTATGATGATGTTAGTGAATCAGTAAAGATTTAATATTTCAGATTTTTTAGAGGCTGCTCAAAGAAGTACTTGATCTCTAGGCTACAACTGATGACTTGCTATATTGCAGTTAAGACTAGTTATATCGTAGATGATTACCAAGTATAATTGTGAAGCCCATGACTACCTGCATATTAAACAAAGTACTTTGAATGGTACTTAATTAGTTCTTAACTTCTTATGGTGTGGTTATAGGGCATGTGCTTTCGCCCATTTTGTGTTTATGAGAGTGAGTATAAAATAATGCTTACAGAACTATATTGGTAGTCATTGCTATTCCTTTGGCTTGGCGGATCAGGACAAGTGGCGCTTTAAGGGCCTCTCCAACGGAGACGCTAAACTCCAGGTTGGCGCGGAGCGCGAAAACTTCCGCTAAAATAGCGGGATGCTACATTGTTGCGCCAGGAATGGCGCAACGCTGTACTGTAGCATTGGCGCAACCCATTAATTTTTTTTGCTTTTGTTATTTATATTTGTATTAATAATATATATTATTTTATATTAACTATTGTAATAAAATTAGAGTATAAAATAATTATTAAAATAAAATTCAACAATTGGAAAAAATAGATAATTTAATCCAAACACTTAAAATTTCATAATACTAGAACCAAATGAAGAAATAAGAAAAACTACACCATTTAGATAAAAAAAATACAACATAAACATTAGGACATAAAAAAATTACACATATATTAGGACATTAAAATTAACACTAATTGCAATACATTAAAATTAAAGAAAAATAGAACATTGAACATAAACTAAAACAACATTTCATAATTAATTATATGTAATGTATTATATAATTATATAATTATATAATTTGTTAAATATTTTAAATAGATAAAAATATTAAAAGATAAGAATAATAAAAGGAATATTCTTTTTGGTGTAAAATTTGGTGTAATGGGTTGAAGATGGAATAGTGATTTGGTGTAAAAACTACACCATTTTGGGTTTTTGGGTCGGAGATGCTCTAATATATGCTAATTTTGTTGTTTTCTAAAAAAAAAAAAACTTCAAACCTCCACCACAAATATTTTTTCTGTATATGAAGCCCTGATGATCAGTTCTTGTTTTCAGATTCCAGCTCTGGAGAAGGCTCATAGCTCTTATGGAAATGTCAAGTCAAAACCTCATTCAATTGGATCCATTGTCTCAGGACTTGGTTCCGGGTCCAATTGTTCACGTGCTGAATCTAAACAGGGCTACAGGTTTGTTACATTCTAAGGCTCAGTATTAACATTGTGAACATGTGTGTTATCTAGTCGCTAATTTCCAAGCCAAATCATATATTTGTCTAAATTATAAGATACTTTGGTTCCATCAATTGTCTGGTAGTAAAAGTTAGTGGGTGATAGTTTCTTTTTTTTTTTTAAAGTCACAGGCTGAGGGCTAGAAAGTGACTAGAGAATGGCTCCTCAGGTCTCCCCCGGATACTACTTAATTGTAGATAGACCCCTTGTACTATCACCAAATTGAATTTGCTACCCATGTAGCGCTATTGCTACTGATAGACCCCCTGAAAGAGACCTATTGTTGCATTTTTACCCCTGAGTGAAAATCTATTGTTGCTGATAAATAGGCCCCTTGAAAAGGGTCAAAAAAAATTCACTCAGGGATCTATTTTGCAACAATAGAACTACGAGGGTAGTAAGTTGAATACGGGGATACCGCACGGCGTCGGTTTGCAGTTAACCCTTTTTTTCTGTCTTAAACTGAGAAAAGAATAAATATATGTCCCAAGACTGAAATGTTCGTATTGCTCCAGTACCGTGTTAAACATGATATGTCCTTGTACCGTATTCGTAGTTCGAACTTATGATAGAAGCCAAACCCGTACCCCACGTGTATTTTATTTCAGGTATATACCGTCAAAATTAAAAAGTATTCGTGATTCTTTTCTGACGGGTTCAAACCAATTGGACGCGGTGGGCACATCAACGGGGACCGAGTATGCTCGTCTTCTCTCTACTTCGTTTGTATTATTTGGCCACTCACAGACCACTGAACATGCAAGCCCATCCCCTACGTCTCCATCACTATTGTTGACACCGCAGAATAGTACACAAATTTGGCAGGCTATCTCTGAAGAGCATTATTGGATCCATAACTATATGTTTCTTGTTCATGTGTCCATGCCGGCAACTGCCTTCACTCTTACACACACAAACATTTTATGGCTGCGGGCACGGCATGCAAAGTTTTCTGTCTGTTTCTACTTTGAATATTCTCTTTGCTCATTATATGCTCATCTTTGAGTTAAAAGACTTGTGTATGAAGCTATGCTCATCAGGATCTTAATCTCTGTTCTCCTTGTGAGTCTACTGGCTGTAGTAGTTCCTTCGACCAGTGATGGAAGTTTTCTGTACCATGGATTCCATGGTTCAGGGCTTCGCCTCGACGGTAACTCTGTGATCGAACAAAATGGCATCTTGAGGCTCACAAATCTGACGAAGGAGGCAATTGGGCATGCGTTTTTCCCTATTCCGTTCAGTTTTATCAATTCCTCGAGCGGTAATCCTCTATCTTTCTCCACGTCCTTTGTGTTTGCTATTGTGCCGCAGTACCAAGATGTTAGTGCTCATGGTCTAGCTTTCGTGATCTCTCCTTCGAAGGAGATCGTTGGAGCTGGCCCTAGCCAGTATCTAGGCCTGTTCAATCTGACGAGCAATGGCAATTCGTCCAACCACATTGTTGCAGTTGAGCTTGACACTGTACAAACCTTTGATTACAATGACATCAACGATAACCATGTCGGTATTGATATCAACAGTCTGCATTCGATTGACTCTGCTCCTGTATCTTTTGTCTCCGATTCTGATGGCGGGTTGAGGAATCTAAGCCTAATAAGTGGTGAGCCTATGAAGCTGTGGGTAGATTATGACGGTGAAGCGATGAGACTCGATGTGACTTTATCACCTATAGATGTTAGTAAGCCTCGTTCTCCTCTCTTGTCATCTACAGCTAATCTTTCTTCGGTCTTGCTCGATAAAATGTACGTGGGTTTCTCTGCCTCCACCGGTGCAGCTGCTGGAAGCCACTACGTTTTAGGATGGAGTTTCAGCTTGAACGGAAAAGCTCAAGAGCTTGATGTCTCAAAGCTTCCATCTTTGCCTAATACTGATGAAGTGATTGAAAAAGAGCCTCGTATTTTGACTACTGTATTGCCCATTGCCGCTTCAGTGGTGTTGGCAGTGATTATTGTATACATCCTGATTGTGTTATTTAAGAAGAAGAAATTTTCAGAGCAGCAAGAAGATTGGGAGGTTGAGTATGGACCTCATCGATTCTGCTACAAAGATCTACACAAAGCCACCAAAGGCTTCAGAGATGAGAATCTCCTCGGAGCTGGAGGTTTCGGTGGTGTCTTCAAAGGGGTTCTACCAAAATCCAACGTTGAAGTTGCAGTGAAGAGGATATCTGAGGGATCGAGGCAAGGCATGAAAGAATTTGTAGCAGAAATCGCGAGCATGGGCCGTGTCAGACATCGAAACTTAGTCCAACTGCTCGGTTACGGCAGGCATCACAGCGAGCTGCTATTAGTCTACGACTTCATGCCCAATGGAAGCCTCGACAAATACCTCTTTAATCGTCCAGAGGTAATGCTCAACTGGAACCAGCGGTTCACGATAATCAAAGGCATCGCCGCAGGACTACGCTACCTGCACGAAGAATGGGAGCAAGTGATCCTTCACAGAGACATCAAAGCGAGCAATGTGCTTCTTGACCGAGAATTCAATGGGAAATTGGGGGATTTTGGGCTCGCCAGGCTCCACAACCACGGGTCAAATCCTGAAACAACGCACATAGTTGGTACACTGGGGTATCTTGCGCCTGAACTCGCAAGAACTGGGAAAGCAACGACAAACTCTGATGTGTATGCTTTCGGTGCATTTTTACTGGAAGTTGCATGTGGAAGGAGACCAGTTGAGCTTAAAACGTCAGGGCTTGAGTTGATTCTCGTTGATTGGGTTCTCGATCTCTTGAAGAAAAGGTCGATCATCGAGGCTAGAGATCGAAGATTGGGCGATGAGTTTGTAACCGAAGAGGTTGAGCTTGTGTTGAAGCTTGGGCTTGTTTGTTCACATCCAATGCCGACGGCTAGGCCGGGTATGAGGCAAATTGTGCAGTTTTTGGAGCGGGAAGCGGAGTTACCGGAGTTGTCGGAAGATGACTTTCAGTTGTTTGATTCAATTGCAAGGAAAATCAATGCAAGTGATGAGTGTACAGGTTCATCGATGTGCAGCCTTTCTGTATCGGATACTATTTTCTCTGGGGAAGGGAGATGATTGTGTGGGAGTAAGTAGATTTTTTTTTTTTTTTTTGAGGTAGTCGTTTTTATTTCTGTAGATAGATGTTTTTTTAACTTCATTTTTAGTGGCATTTATTTATATTAAAATTGTAGTGGATGTGTTTGGATGTTATTGTTGGCAAAGTGTTGTGTTTTCAATATTGTGGTAGATTCTTGATTATGGTCGTTGAAGTGACAATATCTTGTTTACATAGCTTGTTTTCTCATGACAGAATAGTTAAGTTACATAGCTTGTTTTCTCATGACAGAATAGTTAAGCGTATCCCCTTTTTTAATTTTTTTTTTTTTTTAATTTACTTCATATAGCCTCAAGTACCAGATTTACTAAGAGCAAGTGGCTCTCACCCCAGCTCCCAACGCTGAGATGATAGTGGGAGTCTGCTGCAAACGCCTCAGCAAACTCCTAAGAGGCCACTTTAGGCTGATGTGGACATCATGTAGGAGGTGGGGCCCAGTTGAGCTCTCAAGCGCTCCATAAATTTTACACAAAAACCCAATTTTATACAAAAACCCATGTGATGTGGCATTGAGAGCTCTTGAGAGCTCTCCAACAAGCACTCCTAACTAGGAATTTGCTGCACTTGCTCTAACTACATCAAGCACTGTTTGGTGCCTTCCCTCTTTCCCATTTCACTTGCAGCCCATCAAGTGGAGGCCTGAGTTTTTGGGTAGATTGGGCCTTTGCGGTGACAATCATACTATTACTCAAAGAAAGTAAAATAGTTATTCAGAATAAAAATGAAAAGTAAGACGTATGGTTAGAAATGCGGTGACAATTATATTTCTGTGGAACCTAAAATAGCGGAAGGAAATGTTGTTAATAATACAGCATGAATTCTTTTTACATGTAATAAACCTACATTTTAATCCTTCGTAACAGGCTATAACATGCTTTATTTTTATTATTATTAAATAACATACTCTTAAATTAAACCGGACAATATTATAGCTATTTCTTTATTTTGAGCACTCGTTTATGCGCACGACTATGCCTTGTATTTATACAGATTGAGATGACATTCTTTTTTAATAACCCAGTTTGTAATCGAACCCAAAACCGAGGGAGCCATATCGGACCCTCCCAACTTTCTGGGTCAACACCAGCGGGTGATGGACATGACATCTATTAGAAGTATTTTAACAACTTTAGTACAAACAATTGATATTTTTAATAATCCTTTTCGAATAAACATTATCACGAAGATAACTCACCAAAAAATAAGTTATTCTTCACTAATAGCATTTTATAACTAGAACTCTTTCATGGGACTTATTGAAACATTCTCTGACAATTCTCTTAACTTCTTATTAAAAATATATTCCAATGTTTAATTCCATAAAAATATTAATTTATCGATGAAAAAGTATGGGATGAAAATATTTAGGATTACTCCACAAAAAATGATTTTTGGAGGGACTGACTCATAAGATGCCAACAACCTCTGACCGGTTCGGAGTCTTTCAGAACCCGAACCCGCTACCGACTCGGTCTGAGCCGAGCACTGATCCTCCTCCTACAATTCTATTTTCTTTTTCAAATGTTTTTCCTTTTTCTTCCCCCCTCAATCATTTACGAGCTGAGGCTAGGGTTTCAGAGAGGTTAGAGTTTGCCTCGGATCTCGATTAGATTCGATCAAAAAATGCCAGTTAGAGTGGTCGAGGGCTCAGCGCCCTCTCAAGTTTCAGGTAAAAACCCTATTTTAATCCTAATTTGGTGCATTTCTTCATATTTCCTCTGCTTTTTTAAACTTCTTTATAAAGTTTTAGATTGTTAGATCTGCGTGAATGAAACCCAAGATTTGCTAGGTTTATTTGTCTCTTTTGAGCTCTAGTCTGTGCAGTTTTTTTTTATTTTTAATTTTCTGATTTTCAAAGTTTTAAATCAATTATCGTATCTGTAAATGTTTGTTTGATATAGAAATGGAGGTTCTTGTGCTTGTGGTTCATTGAAGGCGTCGTATTGTGATAGTTTGTGAATGAAATTAGTGCACATGCGATAGTATAAATCGTGGTTGGGGGGTTTATACATATCATCACTCATTGCTACTTCAAAGTTCAAGAACTCCCTTGAATTTAAAGTTTATTTGTAGGAAAAACATATAACGAGGTATTAGGATTGTTGGTCCTGATCAAGAGGCTCTTTTTTGTGTATAAACCCTTTGGCCAAATCAAAGGACACATTAACAATTCTCTTTTCCCTTTTTACAGTTGAAAAGACTGCTCTAAGTGAAGTACTGTTTAATTTTCTGTCATTTGCTGTAAAAAATAAATGGAATTTCCAGCGAAGGGATTTGGTGGTCGGAGAGGGGTCCTTATCTTCACAGTTTGAATGGTCTTAGAACATCCATTTCACTGGTTCATGCAGAAATTAATGGAATTTATCAAATATTTAGTACCATTTGTGGGTTATATTGAACTTCTAATACAAAAAGACATTCAAGGGTGTGGTTAGAATTTCTACTTCATTGTTTTTTGCCTTTCTTCAAATTCTTCAAATGTAAGGTAAAACTTTCGGTCTGGGGCTAAATTTTGGTTAAAGTAATGCAACCAAGGGATAGGATCTCGATTCTAGATAAGAGGCCTTGACTTGGGATTCTTTTGTCCAAGACTTCCCTGTTTAGGTAGATAAATGAAGGAAAATTGAGGTTGAATCCTCTAAATGCTTCTTCTTTGCAAAATAATTTGGGCTTTTAGAATGATAGCGCTGTAAAACATGTGAGATGATAATCTACAAGGGCTGCCACAACATATTAATCTATATGTCACTTGGTTGTGAGGTACCAAGGTTGAATAATTACCAATTTAGCGTACTTTTATAGGTGTTTAGAATCTCCGGATTCTTCTGGGATATTTCAGATTGTGGAGTAATCTGCTAACGTGGATATTAAACTGACAAGGAATCTTTTGCTCTCGAATTTCCATAGCCTAACATGCGTAGCTATGGTTGCTGTCTTGAAATTTTCTTACATGCTTCTGTAATGGCCATATTTGTGAATAGGTATCATGTAATAAATGGTTGATAATTTTGGTTTTATTAGGCAGTGAACGATTCATGGAGGGCCATGTTGCGGAACTTTACCTTTTTGCAGTTAGCATAATATATTCCTCACTTTCTTCCTCCAACATTAGCATCTAAGGAGAAACATAGATTATGGGGTTTCTCAGGAATTTAAGAGTTCTTTCTGGTGTTTTCTTACTTTAGCACTCAGCATATGTACCGATTACTCAGGGTTTAGTACAAATCCTTCTTTTCCTCTTTTGCTGTTTAGTCAGGTTACATGGCCTGTAGACCTATTAAAGTTACTTAGTTACAGTGCAATACACTTGTCTCCATATAGCAATGCAACACATTCAACTGTATATTGTTTCCTTGTTAGCTAGATCAGTGCTACTGCTCATTGCTAATACTGCTATTGCTGTTACTACTACTATTTGGTTTCTGTCACATTTAAAGCTTACCAGTACAATATGTAAAAAAACAAATATTCTCAGGGCAAGATGCAACTTCAGGACATGCTCTACCTTCTCCTTGTACGCTTTTAAGCGTTGGACGGGTTAGTTCTTTCATTTTCTTCCCATAAATTAATTTCTTTTGTTCCTTATGAGATTTATTGTGCAATGGATATGATGATTTAGATAGCTTGGTGATTTGATCCCCCCACCTCCAAAAAAAACCATCTCTTTGCAAACTAGAATTTATGCTACTGATAATGTAGGTTGTGGATAATTTATTATGTCAGTACCAAATTCTTAAATCGACAGATCATTAATGCAAGGTATACAAGTCCAACATTTCCCCTAATCAAATAGAATTTAGCTTACATGTAATTTTTGTTTGTGCTTCATTGTTAATTTTGCATATTATTGTGGGGGGTGTTCATCATGTTAAAGATTTTATACTCAAAACTGTTACCTGCAAAGATAACAGGTATTTATTGTGAAGGTGAGCTTCGAGAATAAAAATACTAGAACCTGGATATGAATTGGTAGTATATGATATGTTCATCACCGTTTTTATTACCAAAGGAGCCATAGTTTAAGTACTCTAAGTCTGATTAAGGCCCTTAAACTTTGAAATTTTATGAAACTTCACTAGCTAGCTTGATCCGACAGGCCTTTGCTGGAACTCAGAATGTTTCAAGTTTGCAAAAGGATGAGGCCTGGAGGGTGAATGTCAGGATCCAAGGATGTGACCTTGATCATGGTTATTTATGTGGTACCATGGAGGCGCTCAATGTTCCTCTAGCAGACACACCAGTAAGTGGTTTCTTTCTCCTAACTCTCCTAAGCTTTATGTCTGCTCCATTTTTATACTCAAATCTAAGTTATGTATATTTGCATTTCTATTTTCACAATTTTTTATGAGTTGAATTTAATTCTTTTCATGTCATGTAGAATGAGAAATGTCATTGAAGATTAGTAGTTTCTATCCAGTGATCGGGTTTGTATTTTTGGCAAATTAGGTAGTTACATTTTGGGAGGGAGAGATAGTTGATACCAAGAACTACACTTTTTACACTGGCAAGTGGGAAGCAACGTATGTCTCGTTCGTTTTCTAGTTTGTTTGTGCATGGAAACAATATGACTTGAGGTATCAATATATTTCAGTAAACCTTGTTCATGTTGGAAAAACTATTTTTTCCCCTATTTTCTGCAGGCCAGAGGATGATATAAGGCATTGGTCCAAATTCCCATCTTTCTCCCCGCTTCTGGTAAACAGAGAAATCATTGGTTTTAATTGTTCCCCGTATTGTTCAAAATTGAAGTTTTCGCCCTTCTTTGTTTTGCTCCAGAGTCAAGTGGAAGCTGATGGTGGTAAATCTTTGGATCTGAGTAACTACCCATACATATTTATGGTATCATGACATTACATCTCATCTGAACATCTTTTATTTTTGAGAGTGCCTAAGCTAGATGATGATGGTGCAATCTTTTCTGTTGCAGAGGTGGAAGGAGCAGTACTTTGTCAATGTTGGTATTGATTGTGGATTGACTATTGCGGGCTTCTATTATGTTTGCTTCTCTTTTAGTGATGGCTCCATCAACGGCTTCTACTATGACCCAAACAGCAGGTAAACTGCCTCTCCAAATATTGTGTTTCTTTGTTCGTATATATCTTAGTTCTCTGTGTTATAGGTAAGGGAGTTTAAACTAAAGGGAGATGCATATTGCTTTGCTTAAACCTAAATACTGATCAAGTTTCTCACTGAAACACTGCAGTCCTTTTCAGAAGCTTGAATTGAAGTCCACTAATGAGGGGCAGTCAGGTTTCTCATTTTCCTCGTATCAGTTGCAATGAACTGTGGCTTTCTCTGCAAAATTTAAAGCTAAGAGAGGAATCAAGTGATTGGAAGAGGAATCAAACGGTGTCGGTAGAAATTTACTATTTATGGTATTTCCTTTCTGCTAAGGAATGAGCTTTCAGAGCTACATTTATTGTGCCAGGGCGTGAAATTGTAAAGATATGCATTATTCTAATATATGGACCTTCCGGGTATTTGGTCCATTTTAAACCATGAACTTTTTCGAATTGTCATTTTAAGTAGTTAGTATGAGTTCTGGAATTAGTTGCTGCGGATGACTAATGTACTAGCAGGTTGTTTGTTATCAAATTTGTCAATGTGGTGATGCTAACCACGTATAATATAACATTTTATGCTCCTTGACCGCCGTTTATACAGGGGTAATGGAATTCCTATATATCCAGAGTAGGGGAAGCCATGTTGCTTGAGCGTTGCGTTAGCTGGTTCTTCTTTTTCGATTCACTCTCGATTGAAACGATCTGACGCGTGCATGGTATTCATCCATCTCAATGTTTTTTTCTTCTTCTTTTTAAGATCTAAAGATGACAGATTTTGGTGGTTTTTCAACAGGGTTAACTCTGTTGGAATGTAATTCTCCAATTGATTCCTCTCTCCTCTCCACCAGAGAAGCTGAAGGTCCATTAGAGCCCATCCAATGAAAACTCAACCCCAAATCTAGTTCCAATCAAGAGAGAAGCACACGAGTGAGGTGCTGTGGTTGAGAATTGATGATATTATGGGATTCAGTACAAACTGGCAGTGTTTCCAGTTGTTGCTGTGGTTGAGAATTGATGATATTATGGGATTCAGTACAAACTGGCAGTGTTTCTAGTTGTTGCTGCTGGAGGAAGGAAAATTATTTGGTTCACGTGTGTAGTAGTAGAGAAACCATGTTTTACTGCGTGAATGGTCCCAGCTACCTGTTGCTTTCTGCTCCATTGTGATTTCGATATTACCTATAATAACAGCATATTTAATTTTGGACGTGGCCTTAACCATCTCCAGATTTAAAAATAATAATAATAATAATTTCCCCCTTCTTCTTCATCCTCTGATACCCAGAAGTTTTCGAGTTCAGCCGACTTTTGTTGAATGTTGAAAATGTCATAAATTCTAGTATGCTCGTACAGAATTATGCATATTGCTCTTTGCCCATGGAATTATCCCATATATCTCTTCTGGTAAAAATTTGTAGGATTTTTCTATGTTCATGTCAGTTCTGTCCTTACTGCGTGGAATTAAATTATATTGGTATGATTTGATTATATTTTAAAAATATTAATCAACTTCACGGAAAATAGAGAAATACACCCAGTATATCCTCTGAAGGGGATTGAGTGATAACTTTAAAAGTTTTTTCTATAATTTGGAGATAAACAAAAAAAAACCCCGTAGATTTAAGGGGATTATAGATATGTTGGCCTTCATGACATACAATTATAGTTTTCTCAAAGTCTCTTGTTAATATTTGATGTAATGATTAACATCAAGCTTGAACCAGCGGCCTAGGTGACGGTTCTTACTATATATCGCATTAGTTCTCTTCTTAGTCTAGTTACGGGACGCGAAAATAATACTTCCCAAACACATAACTGCATGATAACTGTGATATTGGCATCCACCGCAGGTGATCCAGACGATTGATAGGTTTCAATATGACTTTCGCAACCTTAATTAACTCCCACGGTCTTGAGTTTGATTCCAGTTTGGGTTATCAAAAAAAAAAAAATTGTGATGTTGGGGCATTTTAACTTCACAAATCGTGATAAAATTTTTAATTTTTAACGCACCTGCTAGCTGACTACTGCATTAGCACCGTGTTGTGCTCTATAAATGAGAAAGTGAGCCGAGCACGGGGCCCATCAATCCTCGTGCCCAGGTCACGCCACTGGTTAAAGCATCACTCTCCAAAGCCCACTCACAAAAATAAATAATAATAATAATAAAACACAAAAAGGAAACAAATTTCGCGCGCATTTACCCCTCTTCATGAGAACAACCCCCTCCGTTTTTAAAGCACCCCACCTTCTCCATTACCTACATGATCTTTTATATATCTACACATTTACCTTATAATTTAAGTTGGTTATTTTCCAAATAACTCCACGTTAGAGAGAGAGATTGTGTGAGAGTGTATAAATGATAAGGGAGAGGGGGTTGAAAACCGTTAGAACCAAAAACAAGAATATCACTGACCCCATATGTCCCTCTTTCTCTCTCTACCAACAGCAAAGCATCTATAAAATCTCGTACCATTGATCTTTTTCATGTCAGACCTGCTTCATTCTCTCCTATCTCTTTAAGTCCTCACTCGAGAGAGAGAGAGAGAGAGAGAGAGAGAGAGAGAGAGAAATATAGAAAACCATGGGGAGCAACGACCTTCTTCTGTTATGTGATGAGAGGCTGTTCCTCTCGACTCCCTCGCCTTCGCCAGGTTCAATCTGTCACTGCAACAAGAATAATATTTCTTCGCCTGCTTACGATAGTTACGCGAGCGACGAAGAGAACGACCATCTTCTTCGGAATTACCTTCGTAGAGAGAGAATTTTTATGTCTGCGAATGGTTATTTGGAGCAGCTTCGTGTTTCTTCGGAGCTACGTGATGCTAGGTTCAGAGCTGTTCGTTGGATACTCATGGTGATTCATTATTCATCGCATTCCCCTTGATTCTTTTGATTTGGTATTGTTATGTTCATTGAATATTCTGATTAATTATTTTTTGGAAAAATACAGGCTCGTCGTCGACTTAGTCTACAATGTGGGACAATATTTGCTGCGGTCAATTATCTAGATCGATTCCTGTCTCTCAACTGCCATATTGTGAGCATCTCTGAATCTAAATCAAACTTTAATTAGTTAAAATTTTAAACTAAAAATCCACTTTCTGATTTTATTACCAGAAGAAATGGGAGATTTGGATGATAGAGCTGTCATCGATCGCATGTCTATCAATTGCATCGAAGGTTGATGAAGTCTTCATTCATTCTTTAGATGATTTCCAGGTTGGTAGTATATATCTCTAGAACTTCGTGTCAATTTCATATGATATTGTTGTCTAATTAATTGAATTCATGCTGTTTTAAGTCCTAACAGACAGAGCTTTTATATAGACAGATGATCTTGAGCACACATACCAATCTAGTACGATTGTGCGCATGGAGTTAACAATCCTCAAAGCTCTAGACTGGCGACTCATCTGCGTAACTCCTTACTCGTACATCGACCTCTTCACCTCTTGCCTCCCCTCTCATGATTCCTTGCACACTCGCACCGTTGAAATCTTATATCGAGCTCTATTAGGTAATAGAAAACTCAAATCGATGGACTTATAGCTGCTGTTGGGTCGATCTTTGAACCGAATTTTTCACTCTGGATTCTTTTTTTCCCGCAGAGATCAAGTTTGTAGAGTGTAATGCTAGTGTAATCGCTGTTTCTGCGCTGAGATGTTGCATCGAGGAACTCTTTCCGCTTGAATTTGATGCCTACGTCTCAACTCTTGGTCATCTAATGCCTGTAGAGTACAAGGTAAGACCAGAAAGTCTATAAATTTGTTACTTATTATGGAAATTTGATAATTGTAATAAAAAATTTGGATCCTTTCCATTGTTTGGTTGACCTTTAAGAAACCACTTTGTAAATCGTAACCGCTCATTTATCTAGGACGGTTATGACTCATACTAAGCATATCAAAACTATTCAGTAAAAAATAAGCAGTTACGGATTTTTACTCTATTTGTTGTTCGTAATGGAATTATCTAATTTCTGTTATCTGCAATTGTACTGTCAGAGGATATCATGCAACATACATATTATACCGCTAACACAGAGATAGCCCTATTTTTAACACCCTTATCAAAAAAAATTGACTTACGTATAATGATGATGAGCTAGGCGAAGATCGACAAGTGCTATCGATTCATGGAGGAGAAGATCGCTAATCCTCACTCATGTCCTACAAGTCCAGTTACCGTCATTCCGCTGCAGAGAACCAAGGTTTTAGATAGCTGCGTGGATATCGATATGCGCTTCTGCAATAAGAACCCTAGCCAAGATTTCAATCAGAACAAGCGAAAATATGAAAGTTTGACGAGCTGCTCCTCCAACTGAGTCTAAGCGTGTGTACATGATCCTTTGTTCAGCTTTACTTACAGGTTATGATTATCGATTACTAGTGTTCAGATAGATGCAACACTAAATTGTAACCATATTTGAATTCAGAATTATGTAAGTTGAGATGCACTGAATAAAATGGTTTTTCTTTGGAGAAATAGAAAGCCTGCTTCTGTCAAAGTATTGGTTAGTACCTACATATTAGTGCTGATATATTTTCAAACAAAAGAGTATAATACCTGCAGATCTCACTGAAACAATGAATGTTTTGAAAAGCCTAGATTTTTGACAGCGCAAGGAGCTACCTAGCATACACATCGACTCAGCTCTTAGATCTGCTACACGTTAATCTCACTGACGACATCTCACCGAAACAGCAACCACTTTTAAGAAAATATCTGCAAAAATTCTCTGTTCGCATCGCATGCGCTCTGAACTTACCTAACGTAAAAACATTTGCCAGCTACAATAAAAGAAACAAGGTAGCTCACACCACAGCACCTCAAACATTTTCTCAAGGTTGGATCAACATCATTTTGGAATCGGATTGTCCCGATCATGTGCTCCTTGCACGGGGCCATTACTCAGCCACAGTCCCTCGTGGTAATCTTTGACGAATGTTGGGCCCTTTTCAAGAAATTCAAACTACTCCTATGTTACCCATGTTCATCTTTTCAAGAAATTCAAACTACTCCTATGTTACCCATGTTCATCGCTCAGGCAATATTTGTGCACACAAACTAGCTCATTTTGCTTGCAGATATAGACGTACGACCTTCTCAGATGCTCGAGATGGTCTGACTATATCTGTATTCAAATTCTTCTTGATGCTATGTGATAGAATCTTTGATTCCTCGAAAAAAAAAAGCTCACATCAAAATAACAACTTTTTGATACTTCCCACAGATCATGGTAAACCTATATAGTAAATGAGATAACATGTTCCATCTTTATATTACCGAAGAGAAAATATTCATAAAAGCATCTTACTACATAACTTCACAGTCAATATGAAATCACAAAATATACTGATAAGTCACTTGGTCCCTAATAAGCAAAATAGGTAAGCAAAATGACACTTCCAGCAGGTCCACTTCTGAATGAAATTGAACCAAGCCCTCAAACAGCAGGAAAGCAAAACTAGAAAAGAGATGTTCCCTTCCCCTTCTTGTCTCCGCCAATCTCAAAATGTTTGCACCTCTGCAAGAATAACTTCTGCATTAGAAATTATCGGAAAAAATAACCGTGACAATCTAAAAGAAGAAAGAGTAAATAAAACATGACTACCTTTATTGCGTGCTGAGAGAAATGTTTGCAGCTCTGACATTGCAGCTTCAGCACAATCTTCTTGGTAGTTTTGGCCTGAAATGGAAAATTCACAGTACACGGAATTCAGTTGATGTACAGTGTATAATACTACAAGAAACTTTGGTTAAGGATATTTTATAAGAAAATACTTTTTTGTGGAAAACAGGCTTGGTTTGTCCACCATAACCAGATTGTTTCCTGTCATAACGGCGCTTTCCTTGTGCAGAAATACTGTCTTTGCCCTTCTTGTACTGGGTAACCTTGTGAAGGGTGTGTTTCTTGCAGGCCTTGTTCTTGCAGTAGGTCTTCTTTGTTTTCGGAACGTTCACCTACATAAAGAATAGCATCTAATTATTATAATACTCAATCGGGAAAGAACCAAAGAAACGAATTCTTCTCTATGCATTAAGCTTTTTCATATATAAACTAAATTATCGCTCAATGCATGTTCCCAACAAAATATAAAGGAAGAGCATAAAACTGAATTACAGCTTGTTGTATATGCCAAAATGATGAGCAGCACATTTGATGAAATACCAAATGAACGAGTAGTCACTTTAAAAATATATACTGACATAAAAACATATATCAAACCACTAATAGGCAGTTTTCCAGAAGAATCTTAAGTCAAAAAAAAACTCACGTATATGGCTTCATGAGAGAAACATTACCAAAAGCAGGAAATCCTTGAGGACATTTGCCACCAAGAAAACATCAAGTCCAGGAAAGCAACCGTACGAGGTTTATAAAACAGAATGTGAAAGAGAGGAATACTTGAATTCACAATTCAAATATTGAAACCTTCAAATTTCACTACGTGAGATTCTTATATGTTCCTTTCTTCAAAAATGATGTCAAAAAGGATCATTTTCCAATAAATTCAGAATAAACAAAATCGAAATGATCTTACAGGGACATCCAAAAACAAAGCAGTAAATGCTAGCTAGTATATAAAACGCGCATGACAGATAAAATGCAGGGCTCATAAATTATTGATCAGTGATTAGGACAACGTGAAGAAAGCTTTGTAGTGTAAAGAAAACCTACATACACACGCTTCCGCATTACGGTGTTACAAAATTTAACAGTTATCAACAGCTAGGTAATACTCATATTCTGACAAATTAATTTCCTCATTCCACTGATATGATTGTAGATATGATCCAAGACTAAGGCATATCCTAAAGAGTGAACATACCTATTCACATTCACGAATGCATAATTTTTATGACTTTAATCGCCATAATTTGAATCCATATACATTAACGAAATCAAGTAACCATAAAAATTGCTAAAACCTTTACTCCCTTTATAATAAGAAGAAATTTGCAAAATAGACCTATTTTGCTTTTTGCTAAATATTTAGCAAAATAGTCCTCTTTTTGGCCTGAGGTCGATTTTGCAAAACAGACCATTCGAAACATACAGGACTAGTAGTCCCGAATGATTTAATGGGGGATTAAATCATACGGGACTACTAGTCCCGTATGTTTCGAATGGTCTGTTTAGCAAAAGCCAAAAAGAGGTCTATTTTGCAAATTTTTCCTTATAATAATAATTACTTGTAACAAAATTGCCTAAAGTAATATCAAGCTATACAACCACATAATACTTGCTCAATACGTGCTGCTCGTTGAAATCATCAGACCCTAAACCAACTAAAGCTAGCATATGAAGATTCCGAACAAACTCATAATCCGCATAATAAACGCTGAGCTAATACGAGCCAAGTCGAAATTTCATCAGGGTAGTATTGCAACTTAAATCATGTAAATAAAGTAGATACCACTTATATCGAAGATTGAAAAGGGAGGGGAAAAAAAGGGATGATAAATAATCTACAAACGAAGAATTAGGACAGATCTAAATAAAGAGTTAAAGATAAACACAAATATATTCATTCTAGAAATCTGATCCGATTTAAATAATTTCCTCATATGATTGCCAAATAAAAATAAAAATAAAAAACGAGAGAAGTAAATGATGCTCACCATGGTCGAGGGATTGGAGAAAGGAGCCGCTGCTTCTCTCCCTCGCCACCGAAAGACAAAGATCACACGATAGCTCAAAGATTCGATTTTTTTTTTTTTCAGGTCTAGGGCTTTATGCAAAATCCCAACTCTACCCATCATATTGGATCGCATGTCCATGTGAGCCCAATTGTAAGCAGCCCATAGTAAGTGGGCCCTCAAGGTCCGCCAACTCACGTGACTACGCTTGAATTTTTACTTAGAGGGCTGTTTGGTTGTTTCCCGGAAAAAAAAATCGGAAATATAAAACTCGCATTTTAACTTATTTCAAGAGATTTCAAGACATTTCGCACATTTCTTTTTTTGGTTTGTTTCCTAATGAAATCAACGTCACCGTCACATCACATAAGAAATAAATCTAGCCGCAATAGTAACAGTGTTTCGATTTCTAATTCTTGTGTTTGTTTGAACATAAAAAAAGAAATGGAAATCAGCCGCAATAGTAACAGTATTTTTAGCAATTAAATAATGTGTTTTATTCACAATCATTATTTCAACTGTGTTTTTGGTAATTAAAAATTTATTAAAGTGACATTTCCAAGTGTTTTCAGAGGTTTTTGGTATGAAAATATTTTTCTCAAAAATCTGACGTGACACCCTTATTTCTTTAAATCACAAAACGAAACAAACATATGATTTGGATATCGGTTGAAACCAAAATTCTACGTGGCAGGGGGGATTTCTTGAAATCTGACATGGCGGGTGGATTTTCTCTTTTTTTTTAGCAAACAAACAGCCCCTAAATTGATACTTGTAAATGTACTGAATATATTGAGATTCTATGCTTATTCTACTGATTTAGATTTCAACAAAATCAGTTGTTAAACGGAATATTAGTTGTGAGAAATGAACATAAGCAATATTTTTTTTTTAATTTTATGATATACGCCATGTTTGGAGCTTTCCTCTCAAAATAATGCAGGCCTCACATATGAAAAATATCACCATGTCCGAGCCTATAAATAATATGACTAAGATATTTAAACATTATAAGAAACTAATATACTTCCATTATATTTCACTTAAATTTGAGAGATCGTAGTACAACATATATATTAATGCCTATAGTTGATGAGACATTTTCGAGTAACATTTTGGCGTGTAGAATAATAACAAAGCAACTTTCAAAAAAATCATCATGAAACTCTGTCAAAAGTCATTTGCCTGCAATGTCTTGATTAATCAGCCGATAAGTTTCACATTATAAGGAATCAAGAATTGTACAATTAGATTAGTTGCTCCCCAACTTTTGGGCTAAGTGCTGTATTTGGCAACTCCACAGAATTTGTTTCAGGTGGTACAATCTCGATTCGAAATCTTATTTTTCATTTGGCAAAAATCGATCATAAATTAAACTAGTGTTTTCTAGTTCAAAATATAGCCCGATTAAGGGGCCAAAAAAAAAAGAAATCAAACTAAACCCAGCTCTATTTGAAGTTGTTTGGAATATTTTGATTCATTACTTTGGTTTTCCTAGGGAATCAAGTACAGCAAGAAAAAAAACATGTAACAATCTGAGTACCTAAACGTTTTGCTATATTTGCATTGTTATTCAGAAAACAAACTGCCAGAATACGCATTTAAAAAAGTTTTTTAAATGCAATTAAGCCAATATATTATATAAACAAGCTTTACACGATCACAAAGGGTTTTGTTCAGGCACACGAAGCAACGGGCAACAGTTTATATGCACACCGGGTTGCATCCAAATCATCATGAATCCCAAGAGCAATTTCAGAATACATCACGTAATACAATTCCAAATGAAATTCTGTTGCTTGCAAAATCAAACTCACACAAGAAGAGTGGCCGCGAGAGGCAATTTAGCCTTCCAATTTACAGATATTTGAGGAGAGCCCAAACAACAGCAGCCAATATCACAATAACCACCACCAAAATTAGAAGACATCCACACGAGCAACCTGCCTTTGTTCGTTTGTTCAGAATAGCAAGTCTCTTCAGCACGCGCTGCATCAGGATGTAGTAGACGATTAACAACCTTTGTTAAAATCATTTTAGGTTCATAATTTTCTGAAAAGAGAGCTAAAATTTTTCCTTGTTCATAAACTTTCAACCAGGTGAAGTTTGTCAAAACAAGTTATAAGAAATGGTTTAATTGCATATACACCCTCTGTAATATGGCAATGCAGCCACTTATACCTCCTAAATTATTTTATGAGCACTGACACCCTGAATCTCAAACAATGTTACTTTTTCGCCCTTAATATAGACGGCAATTTGGTCTTTTTCCAGTTAAATTAAAGGCAAGAGGTAATTTATAGCCATGCGATTCCCACGTGGTATGACATCTCCAACCCAACGGGAGAAACAATGTGGTCCAGAGCTCAGGGGATGAATGTACTAGTAAAATAGTCCGGGGCTATAAATGATACGCCCTCATGCGTACAGCGAGTGTACGTGCAATTAACCCATGAAAATTTAGTAACTCTTTTTTATAGACAAGTATCATTGAGAATTCAGTGTAGGCTTCAATTACTGGCATATCTTTTCATATATTCAGAGCTTTAGTTCGTAAAAATGGAACTACTCTCATTCAGTGGAACTTTAAGGTACAAAATATGGACATTAAGTTAGCAAATAAGAAAACGAACCAACCTGAAGCCTCGAGTCTGTGACATCCACATGTTGGTCCAAATTATCCTGCATAGTAAATAAAACAAACAAGGATCAGCACCAGTTGAAACTGCGAAAGGAAATTAAGAATACACACTGTAAGATGATCAAATCCTCTGAACATACTATCAATCTGGCATGAAGATCCAATTCTTCGTTCACTGCCAAGGCAATATGTTTCGTGCTAAAGACTGTCTCCTCTAGCTTGTCAAGGCCCTGATCTTGCTCTACAAATAGTACATAAGCTCTATTAGAGTGTAAATCATAGACCTCAACCCTCGACATAACTTCAGGACCTTGGTGAATGACTAGGGATTTATAGCGTATTCTTATTCTTTTCATTCAAATCCGGGTAGAGAATCGTTGATGGTATCAAAGCAACCCATCTGATTAAAAACTAGGGTAAATTACACGAAACCCCTCATCTATATTCAATTTTTTAGGAAACCACCACATCTATAAATTAAATATTATAAAATAAAAAACATTTGCCTTGCTTTATAAGTCTAGTTAGTAACTTAGTATGCATGACAAAGAGGCTCAATCTGCAAGGGCATGTTAAGAGTACAAAATTGTAAACCTCAACCCTCATGACAAATTTCGAGTTATGGTGCAGCGGAAAGGACCTTTAACAAAATTTAAAAATGGAATCATATATGAAATATAAGCCAATTAATACCCAAAAAGAATAAGAATTACCTTTCATCATCTGCCGTTGTAATCCAACAATTCCATGGTTGTCCAAACCCGAAGTTCGGTCCTCAACCGATATTTTACTAGGCCCAAACAAATCTTCCCTAAATTTCACCAATGAAACCAATCCAGTTGTTAGTGATGCTTAACTAATTGAAACTGACAACAACACGAGGATTGTTATTTTAATACATAATTACTAAACCCGCATGCATACAGCAGACAATAAAGACACTATCAGCGACAACTAATTTCTGCATGAAAAAGCTACCTGTTAGCAAACTTGGACATGTTCAATGCAGACCATCAGCGACAACTAATTTCTGCATGAAAAAGCTACCTGTTAGCAAACTTGGACATGTTCAATGCAGACCCCATCTGCTTCGTTCTAGACTTCAGATTTGCAAGCATGTCTTGGCATTTCTGCAACTCTTTATCCCTGAATAACAAGCGTTTTAATGAGTCAACTGAAATTAAATTTAGGTTTGTACTTGTTACTCCTATGAAACAAACAATTTTTTTTAAAAACACAGCGACCAGGTTCATCATTCTGTTGGAGGAATCTATTCAATTATGTCAACAAAGAAGGGTCTTACAGCGAGTTAAATGCTATAGCTAATGTCAAACACAGGAATAAGATTGATCAGGTGCCAAGTATGTCAAAAATATCAGCAGTAATGCAGCATACCCATGATATCCAGGAATAAGATTGATCAGGTGCCAAGTATGTCAAAAATATCAGCAGTAATGCAGCATACCCATGATATCAAAAATATCGGCAGTAATGCAACGCATCCATAAGGCATAAACAATTTGTTATGTAGTGGAATGATTACAGATGAACTCATATAGCTATCTTTGAAACTAACGTTTATCAGGGTAAGAAATGTGCAACCCATTCAGCCATGAAATATCAGAATAATCAGGTAGAGGATAAGCAACGCTAGCTAAGTCATTAATCCTGTATCTCAGTTTTAAGGCGATAGCCTCGACGAGTTCTTTAGGACCTCCCTCTTTTTATCTGACAACACTAAAAGCATTTATGTTCATTAAACTTGGGTTGGGCCTATGTGCAATCATCTGCCTGATGCACATTCTACTGATGAAACTTAACCCAAATCCAATCAAACCCAATCCATTCAATAGCTAGGATTGGGTTAGAGATTTAATCAGATTGCACTTGGCATGAAAAGAACCCAACATAACTAGCACTGGATTGGGTTAAGATTGCCACCATATCCCACCCCAACCAGGTAAAGGAACCCAGCCCACCTAGAGCAACCCATAGTTAACAGTTCTTGATGTATTTTTTTTTTAATCTTTGTTTGACCATAAGAAGAATGTTAATTACTCCTCATGACTATAATTCATGATCTCCTCTCAGATTGTAGAATTAAGTGTTTTATCCTGAGCTTTGATATGTGTGACGTTATCTATAGAATTGTATTTCTATTTTATTTTTAAATGACAAGTGGTTGTTTTCATTTAATTCGACCGAAACCCGTCCAACCTGAACTGAATTAATCCTTTTCTTTTAGGGTGTGTGAGCACAATTAGACCCCGCATGAACTAATCCTTTCAGGTTAGTACGGTTATTTTCTAATACAAGGATGACTTGCATTGAACTAGTATTAGGATTTCCACAGCTTCATTCGGATAGAGTTGACCTTCAATTCAATCTCCTCTGCACCCCTAATTTACAGAAAATGAATACAGCATATAAACAGTAAAATAGCGACATAGTAAAAACAAATTCCAACAACACACTGATAAGTGATAAATTGCAAATAATATCAAAGCCTATCCGGTTGTCAATCAATAATTTTTCTCATCTTTGTATAGATCAGACCATAGAACTAAACCTACAAGCTGAAAACCTAACTGCTAATATAGAAGTTAGGAAAACGAAAAAACAGAGATTTATCAGTTAGGTCCACCAGATAAGTTGAGTAAACATAAGGCCTCATCAATTGGGTCCACCAGACAAATCACTTGGACCATAGCATAGCACCAAATCCAATAGTACCATTTCCGCATTACTGAGAAGATCAACCAGTCCAACCTAAAAAGAACATCAAGATGGACAACCAGCCATGAGATAAAATTGTCAACTAATGTCCAAGAATTTTCACCAAGAACACTCAATTCAAATTTCTAATACAACTGGTTTCTATAAGAAGCAATTGATCTCAGTATCAAACCTTTCATCAGCAAGTCAGTCTAATACACACATAAGTCGTAAATTGTTAGAAATGACCCAATTGGATATGTTTATAAGGTCAATATTTACTTGAAACTCTAGGGTCCTGTCATCTATCAGCATCTTTTTAATGTTTTAATAACCTATCAGATGAAACATGCAGGTTACAATATGTGTACTTAGTGTAACTAAAGGTTACATATTAAGACATTGGATCTCTCCGAGTAGAAAACATGAAGTACCATACTTTGGCTGTTTTCTTGGAACCTTTGACAAAAGGGACTCCAAACTGTCTAGTTTTGTACCAAGAATTGTTATCTTCCTCCTAATTGCAGATGTGTGCCTTTGAGCGTCTGGTCCTGATGAGGGCAGTGAACCCCTTTAGACCCGATATAGCTTATGCTGTAGGGAGACTGAGTCGGTATACTAGCAACCCTAGCAAAGATCATTGGTCTCCCTTAGAAAGAGTATTCAAATATCTGAAAGACACAATTGACTATTGCTTGACTTACACTGGTTACCCTGAATCATCAGCGAGCTTAGAAGCTTCATTGAACTCCCTCAACCATGAATCCATAGATAATGCCATCACTGGCAAAGCATGTACAAACATTATTTTCACAAATTTAATCATTAAAACCTGAATAATCGCATCTTTGCAATGGAGACAAACTAAAGCACATAAATTAAATGCGATCACTTATATAAAAACTCATAACTGAAATGACATAATAGACTTCAACAAGAAGAAAAAGAAGGATCACTAGGAAGAAAAATCATATGCAGATTCCTGTTGTCATTGATGTGTTGGCAATTCTACAAAACGGCACAAAAGATTATTAAGTAGACAACACAAAATAAAATTTTTTATCCCAGTTAAACTTAGTTTGTTTCAGTTCTAATATACTATTTCACCTATTCATACTTTTAAAGGGAAGCACAGCGAGCAAAATAATTGTACTGCATCTTTCCTACATAAATTAATAGGTTCTTTTGTTTAATATACCTAACAAGTTCTCTCTTGTGGTAAGTACCATCATTCAAGAATATCGCACGGAATAAAACTATTGCAGTCTTGATATGAAACTGCCATGAATGCCACTATATGTTAGAAGGATGTATCCAATACATTAAAAGTCATGAAAAAGCACCATAATAAGAGAACAACAAATTGGTGTTTAGTGTTCATTGAGTTAAAACCAAACTCACATAAAGTACCTACGAGGAAACAGGGAACGTGTTCGCTAGATCTAGTATAGTGTCCCGTGCTCCTCTCCTCCAGTCAACGTGCAATTATCAGTTATCTCATACAATAATTGTTCCACTGATATCACTCCCTTACCTATTCTTGTCTACTACACAATAATCAACTTACATTTATTCAAACGTATTGGTACATTTCCCATGTCCACATTAACTTATGGGATCAAAATATCAGGGATCAAGAAAAATTCCTCAAGGACCCAAAATATGGGACCAATAGAGGGGACAAGTGAGGTGTCCCCCTCCTATTGGATAATGAGTTGAGCATCATTAATGATGGTCAACTCATTATCCAATAGGAGGGGGGCATCTCACTTGTCCCCCTATTGGTCCCATATTTTGGGTACCTGTAGCAAAGCTCTAGGGATCAAACAGAACAATTTTCATTTTCTTAAATATACCTTATTCCCCATAAAGCTAACACTAGAAATATTTAATCACCACAACTGAAAAATCAGTGTCCTATAAATTGTTATCCACTCTATATCCAGTCATCAGTCCATTAATACCTAAATACAAACATAATTTGTTCATCCAAATTCAAAATTTACACTTTTGGCAATTTAGAAGGAATTGCAAAAATTATGGGCTAAAGCTATCAAGGGACTCGTTCATATTGCCCTTGGGGAGCTTAAATCAGGTTTGGTATACAGATTTATCTTTTGTAAATTTCCTTTTATTAAATTAAACTAGTATGTTGCACATGCTTTGAACTAGAGCATACATGTTTTGTTTTATGTTTTTCAAATTTTTTTGTTGGGTAGAAAATAATGTAATAACTTGTATAGTAACATAAAATCTTAACAATTACACTTCTATTTAATGAATAAATTGTATGATAAAACTGTGTATAAAGAACTGTATGATTAATTATTATCTTTTTTGATAATTGCCATAATCTATTTATAATTTATTAAAATAATTATAATATATTAAATAATTTATTCTCTTTAAAATATAATAATATTATACATAGCATAATTATAATACTATTAGTAACTACATTTTAATTTCACGATTAGTTTATTACACCATTGGTAAACAATTTACAAACTTGTATAAATTATTAAATTACAATGTAATTTATTAATTTAAAAAATACTATTAAAATCATTATACTATTAATACTATTACAAGTACAACAAATACAAATTATGTTTCATGCTATTATCATACACATTATTTTTCATACTATTATCATACTTTTGAAAGGCTAATAAGATGAAAGGTAACATGTAGTCCTCCATAAGAGGTGAAATTCAAAGGCATAAGCCATAAGCGTAATAAAAATTTTATTTTTTATTTTTCTAGAATTTTAAATATTCTGTGAAGAAAAATTAAGGATAAATTTTAAATTTTCTATTAAATAACATAATTAAATAAGAAAATAATAGTGAGACCAAATGTTTTGAAAAAGTAAGGGAATGCATAATTAATAAATAGATTTTGTATAATTAGTGAATGATTAATTACAACTAATGACATGTTTAAGAATTATCTAAATTAAAAGGGTAAAAATGAAAATCAAAAGTTTCCACAAAGGCAATCCTCTTTTATATATAGTATAGATATAGATATAGATAGTTTGATACATTATACTGAAAAGGAGGAATAAGATGGACATGTTCATAATTGGGTTTTGGTCCTATTGGATAATAGAATCCTAACCTTTCAAACCCAACCCGATATCCGCAAACAAAAAGAACTACTTAATAGATGGCTTAATTGTCTATTAGTCCCTTGTATCATGTCTAACTGACATAGTCCCTCAAATCTCATTACTTGCTTCTTAATCCCTTAAATCTTTAGTTTTCTTGCAATATGATCCTTCTGTTAGAAAAATTGTTAACTTTTCTAATTCTAGTTGAGTTAATGCTTAACCTAACAACTCAAGTTACCTTATTACCCATGGGGTATACATTGTCAGAATAAGTTTAAGTTTTGGGTTTAGAGGGAAGCTAGCCATGAAAATTATCTTGATTTTGGGTTTAAGGGAAGCATGGGACCACTGGCGAAGAAAGAAGGTGGATTTAGATTGATATTAGTGTGGGTATAATGGCTATTTTACTTAATTCTGTCACATTTAACGGTCTTTAATAATACCACCTAACACGAGGGATGGATTGGCAAGAAACTTGACGATTTAAGGGAATAATAAGCAAATAATGAGATATGAGGGACTATTTGGCAATTAAAGATGATTTAAAGGACCAATAGGCAATTAACCCTTAATAGATTGATCCTTAGATTCATCTTCCGTCATCCCATCATTCAGGCAAGCCCTAAAAGTCCCCAAATTCCTCCTCCCATCGCTCCTCTCTGCCTCCTTCCCCTCTCTCAACGCCGATCAGCCAGCCCCTATGTCGTTAAGAGCTTTCTCGAGTCTTAACCGTTGAAGACTCTGAAATCTCGGTCCTCGAGTACTCTCTCAAAGCTCGACCTTTGAAACAGGTACATATATTTCTTTTGTGAATACTTTTGGTTAATTTAAAAAAAAAAGCCAAAGCATTCTTTTTTCACCTCAAGGCTGATCAAAGCTCTCAAATTTCGTCAACCGGTTCATTTTATACTCAAAATTCCTTTAAAATTCTAACATTGGATCAGTTATAGCCATTTTAGTGCTAAATAGTAATCGATAATCAATAGCACACAAGTATCCCACATTATTCGTAATCGAGCTAGCTCTTCAAGATAACCAAAGACCCAGCTCGGACGACTCGACACGCCGACAACTTGCGAGGGCGAGTCAAAAGGCGTTACATGTCAACCCCAAACTAGGTCGACTTCTTGATCAACCTACTCGACCGATCATTCGGTCAACATCTCGCAAAGGCGACTCAAAAAGACGGTACTTCTCGACTTTCTACCGATCGAGTAGAAAGACGACGACTACCTCGAGCCGCGAGCCCTCTCATGCGCACTGACAGCTGATCACTTCAGAATAAATGTCATTAAATGCATAATCGACGTCATCATTTCTCTATCCTTAATAGTCTTTATGACATATCGGACCACGTCAGTACCGCACACCTCCCATCACTTCACATTAAACGTAAAAGTGACTTTCCCTCCACTCGTCAGCCGACGCCTATAAGGCAAATGTTGACTTCGCCGCCAGCCCATACTCAGACGAAGTTACCATCCTACCCCTCTACTACCACTATAAATAAGGGTACTATTTTCAACCTTAGGGTATCATAAAAATTGCTAAAACCTTTACTTCCTTTATAATAATAATTACTTGTAATATCAAGCTATACAATCGCATAATACTTGCTCAATACATACTGCTCGTTGAAATCATCAGACCCTAAACCAACTAAACCTAGCATATGAAGATTCCGAACAAACTCATAATCTGCATAATAAATGTAGAGCTAATAAGAGCCAAGTCGAAATTTCATTAGGGTAGTATTGCAACTTAAATCATGTAGATACCACTTATATCAAAGATTGAAAGGAAATAAAAAGGATGATAAATAATCTACAAACGAAGAAGAAGAAGAACAAATCTAAAGGGTTAAAGATAAACATAAATATATTCCTTCTCGAAATCTAATCCGATTTAAATAATTTCTTTATATGATTGCAAAAAAAACGAGAGAAATAAATGATGCTTACCATGATCGAGGGATGGGAGAAAGGAGCCGCTGCTTCTCTCCCTCGCCACGGAAAGATAAAGATCACACGAGAGCTCAAAGATTCGATTTTTTTTTCAGGTCTAGGGCTTTAAGCAAAATCCCAATTCTTCCCATCATATTGGATCGCATGTCCATGTAAGCCCACTTGTAAGCAGCCTCTAGTAAGTGGACCCTCAAGGTCCGTTTAACTCACGTGATTACGCTTAAATTTTTACTAAGGAGGGGTTAGTCACCTAGAACTTAAAATTAGAACTGGGATAATCAGTGGGATAAAATTTTAAGGTGTTAGTCACATAGAACTAAATCTAGAACAAAATTTTAAGGTGTTAGTCACATAGAACTAAAACTAGAATAAAATTTTACAGTGTTAGTCAAGCAGAACTTTAACAAAACTAGAATTGGGATAATTGTACAAAATTATCCCACTTTTTTTATTTTTCTATACAAAAATGAGAGTTCTAGTCTCTCTAATTATTCCAAGTTTTAGCTTAGAACTATGTGGTAAAAAACTAGAACTCGTATTTATTTATTTTTTTTTTATTTACTTATTTCCTATTATGTTTATCACCATCATTAGACCATCATCATAATAATAATTGTCAATATCTTATAGTCTAACCAAAAGTTATTTAATAGTAACGAACATTCTTGTAAACAATTATCAATTAATAGTTGTAAGTTTAAAATACATAAATAGTATTTATATCTTCAAAATGCATAAATATATACTTCATGATTATAAAAATTTATCCCACGTTATTTTATTAAAATATCCCGCTTCACAAAATTGTTCCTAGTTATCCCACTAAAATATCCCACTAGCGAAATATTATTCTACTTTAACAATTATCCCATTTTGCATGAAAATGTCCCAATTGACTAACACCCCCTAAATTGATACATATAAATGTAATGAACATATTGAGATCCTATGCTTATTGTACTGATTTAGATTTCAGTAGTGGGTTTTTGCAAGTCTGACAAATAGTAATAAAATCAGTCCCATGCTTTTTGGATTATACTAGTTGATATGCACGTACAATGCACGTGATTAGATATCATGATTATTTAAATTAATAAAAAATAAAATAAAAATAAAAATAAAATAAAGTTTTTTATAGGATTGATCATCAACTCAATAATATCTCTCTCTCAACTCAAATATCATTATTGTTTCCTTCAACCCAGATTGTGGCCACGTGATCTACTATTTGTGAGTTATAAACACATTAATCTAGCATAACATCTCTATTTATTAGTATCTTGAAGTTTTCAAAAGATGGGTGATCATTCAATTCGTAAAGGGGTTTTTGTATGAATTTACTTATAATATGTCCATTAAACTTTTAGTTGTGGTTTGACTCATATTCACATTAACTTTTAGTTATTGTTTCACTCATATTTATATTATCTAATATTCTTATTCAATTTTATAACTCATTCTCCGTATCATACAAGTAAAACTGAAAGTATGAAGAATTATTTTCTGGCGAAATTAGAGCAGAGAGATTATGATATATTTCGTCATGTTCTCTAAATATAAAATTTTCTTTTTTTCTTTGATGCAAGGTCCCTAGCAAATCTTACCCTAAACGATGTGAATGAAAAATGTTATAATAATTCACTTGTCTGGGGCAATTGTATTGTATATAGGACGTATAACTCATCTGGAATATCCACATCTGCTAAGTGGGTTTTGTTGTTGTGAGAGCAACATGTTAGAGACTCGTATTCAAACTTTTTGACTCTATAAAAGACACATGAATTTGGAGTGCACAGCTAATATGTCGTAAAGAACATATTGATTCATGAAGATTTTTCTCTAATATCGATATTATTACAACCATATTACTATTTAGTATTAAATCAATTTTATTATATAAGATTATATGACCATTTTTAATAAATTATAAAGATATTACTATTTAGTATTAAATCAATTTTATTATATAAGATTATATGACCATTTTTAATAAATTATAAAGTATATATATGTTTATTATATAAGATTATATGACCATTTTTAATAAATTATAAAGTATATATATGAAAACCTCAATGCTTATAGATAATAGTTAGGCTCCACAAAATAGGTTAAGTTTACATTGTAGTTTGTTATTTATAGTACTGTTAGCAATGTCATTACCTTTCCTCTTTATCTTATTATTTACGCTTTTCTAATGTAAGTTCTCTTTTGCTAATCACTCAATTTGGCAATATTTAGTTTTTAAAATATCAGAAGTTAAAATATTCACTTCTGTTTAAAAAGTGTTGACATGATTTTCTTAAAAAAATATATATAAACATAGTAGCAATATTATATATTTCATTTCAACTCAAACTTTAGCTTGAAGTCATTTAATGTGAGATCATTTCTATGCTAGAATGATGATGTAGTGATTACACAATCCAAAAGTCAAAGGAAAAATTTCTACAAAGGAAAAATAATTTAATATGTCAAATTAACAACTAATTAATAATATATATATGGGCCGTGCAGATAGCTATACAAAGTAAGGTATATATCTTCACGAAAATTCTATAGTGAGTGACCAACTACAATTATCCTAATTTAAACATAAATAATTATTATTTTAGTTACTAATTTGATACACGTAAGTATGGAATAAATCTCAAACAAAAAATAGGAATTAAAATTGTATTAAATTTAAAAGTAATAATTTAAATTATTAAGTACCAAATATTACTTCATGTGAGAAAATAAAGTAATTTATAGTCAATATACCTATATAGTCAATCAATCAAACATATTAAAATTATGATGACTACAGTCAAAATTATATGGTAGATTCACATTAAACATAATTTATAAAAAAAAGTACATTAGAGTCAAAATCCTTTTAACCACTATATAGATTGTCTGAAAATTTTTGCATATATAAATTACACTGCCTAAGAACAGGGATGTGTTGTACACTTAACTATGGCCTAATAATCTTAAAAACGACTTACTCTTCAATATCATCATTCATTGACGTATCTATGCATTACATTAAAAAACAATGAAAATTTAGAAAATTACAAAATAAACACACTCAATATTTTTAAAAATTGTAAAAAAACACCCTAAATTTTTGTAATTTATAAATACACAAAACTATTAAACATTACATTGAAATCAAGGAATTACAAAAAATCATTGAAAAATTTTAAACTTTGGAGGGAAAATTTACAATGTGATAAACTTTAAAGGTGTTGTTTTGTAATTTTCAAATTTAACAGATTTTCAATCATTTATGTTCTTTTGAAAAAAGTTATGGGTAATATTGACCATGAAAGGTTTTTTCTAAACCTATACTTTTAAAGTGAGTATGATATTTTTTGTAAAATTTTAATTTTCTAGGGGTTGTTAATAATTTTGTATATTCATTTTAATGTCTATAAGTTAGAAATTCTCATAGTTTTTTTAATAAATTATGAATTTTAGGGGTTTTTTATAATTTTTTTAACTTATAGACATTTTCTACAGATTGGAAATTAATTATAGACTATTTATAATTCCTATGCTTTCAATTTACTAATGAGTTTGAAATTCTCAAAGTGTTATTTATAAATTTTGAATTTTAAGGTTTTGTTTATAATTTTTGAAAACTTCAAGGGTGTTTTCTATAAATTATAAATTATGTATGGGATATTTGTAATTCCTATATTTTCAATGTATTATTAGGTTAGAAATTATTAGAGTTTTTGTAAATTTTACAGTTCTGAGGGTTTTATTTTGCAATTTGTAAAAAGTTCAGAGTATTTATTATAAATTCTATAAATTTTCAGGGGTTGTTTGTGTTATTATTAGGTTTTTAGTGTGTTTATAGGCTTGAAATTTTCAAGGTGTTTTATATAAATTTTAAATTTTAGTGGTGTTTTTGAAATTTTTAAAACTTACAAGATATTTTTTTAGTGTTTTTGAAAATTTTAAAACTTACAAGATATTTTTTCCGAAGTCAAAAAGTTTTTAGTTTGGACAAATTTTCAAAATGAACCGATTTCGAATTTTAAATAGCAAAACCGACCTCATCGAAATTTAAATAGCAAAACCGACCCTTTTCAGAAGAAAAAGGGTCGGTTTTGCTGCTGAAGGTTTTTTACGACATACACGGGACTGCTAGTCCCGTGTATTTCGTGGCAATTTCGAATAACACGGGACTAGCAGTCCCGTGCGATCGGGGGGTAAAAATTGGAACCCGTGACTTTCTTCCTCTTTACCTCACTCATTTTCACCCAAACGAGTTTCACCCCCACCTCTTTCACCGCTCCTCAGACCCATCGACGCCGACCACTGCCGCCGCCGATCAAGAGCCCTCCGACCACCGCCGCCGCCGACCAAGTTCCGACCACCGCCGGCGACCAAGGTAAATGTGGTTTTATTTTTTTTTTATTTTGATTAGCCATGAAATTTCGGATTTGGGAATGGATTTGGGTTGAGATTTGGGAATTATGGTTGAGAGGAATGAATTTAGTTGAGATTTGGGATTAAGGTTGAAATTTGGGAATGTATTTAGTTGAGATTAGGGAATTAGGGTTTAGACATGAATAATGTGATTAGGGTTTAGATATGATTAGGGTTTAGACATGAATAATGTGATTTGAGATTAGGGTTTAACCATAATTAGGGTTTAGACATGAATAATGTGATTTGGGATTAGGGAATTTAGCCATTAGGCAAACTCTATACCCATTATTTGCTACTTCAATGGGAGCCTCGGCGTCGGATTGAATAGTATGCCGATGTATGAGGGAGGTTTTAGGAAAATGTTTATGTTATCCAAGTCATTAAATTTTGATGGAATGATGAATGAAGGACAAACTTCAATGGGAGCCTAGACGGACAAATTCCACTAGGATGCAGGTATTATATTTTTTAACGTAGTAAATATAATTGTAGTTATTCATTTGGTACTGAATTTTGAAACTAACACAGATGGAATGTCCAAAAATGTTTTGACGAGACCCCGGCGAGACAGTTAGATTTCTACCGAAATGAGCTTGACCGCATGAAGATTTTTCAGGTATCATTTCTATAAAAACGAGTTTTTTCTTCTATATATCAACTTTCGTTTTAATGATATGCAACAATTACATGTAATACTCTGTAGATGGAATGGGAGCCCTACACCCCATTTCTCGATCATCTACCCCCGATATGCACAGAATACCCAGTTATATGGAGAGCCAGAGTTCCTCTAATATGTTTCGAGATAGTAGAAATGCATGTACCGGATCGCGTGCTTCGACAATTTGGTCTTGCACAACATGTTCCGCAAATTGTTGAAAAAATAGAGAGGAAGGCGAAGAAAGGAGGCCAACAAAAGGACTGGGCAGCTGAGCATCAAAATTATATACACAGATGGAATGATAGACATTTTTGTATTGTTGAGCAAATCGAGCCAACTCCCCAGGAATCAGATTACTACACTTGGTATTGGAGGATAACTAGAAGATGGATACTCCATGCGACCACATCCCCGGTTGAGTTGCAAAGAGGATATGTGCCTCGGGGTATAGATGAGAGAGAATTAGTAAGTATTTTTAAATTTATTTTAAGTTTATTTTTATTAGAAATATTGCTAAATTATGTTTTTTTTAAAGTAATTTTTGCATTTCGGATTTTTTTGAATTATCTCTCGCAGGTACATATCCCGAAGCACAGAAACATGCATCAATATATCAGTCGATAATGCAGAGGCTTCACCAAGCCTTACATCGAACTCATGAAGACCTTCATGATGGACGAGAAGTACCTCAATTAGTATACACACGTCAACAACGACACAGACGAGGACGACGCAGAAACGACAATGAAGCTGGGCCTTCCCAACGTGTTGACGATGGAGCTGGACCGTCACAACCACAAACGCAACCGGATCATGAACTCATCGAAGGTCGGGATAGAGGAGGCCGAAGACAAAGGAGGAGGAGAAGAGTTCTTGGATGTATGTAAGCTAATTGGTATTGTTATATAAATTACAATCCTATTTTGATATGTACATTACAAACGTATTTCGGGACAATAGATGGTTTTTGGATTTGTAGCTGAGATTGTGGTGTGACTTATTAGATTTGTAAGTGGGTTTGTGGCGTGATTTGTTGGATTTGGATTCGTAAGTTTGTGGCGTGATTTGTTGGATTTGGATTCGTACGTTTGTGGTGTATTTTATGATTTTTAGATTTGATATGTGTTTATACAGGGAATTGACATGAGTTTGTACAGGGAATTGATATATGTGTTTATGCAATGGTGTAATTTATGATTGTTGCGTTTGAAATATGCGTTTGTACAGGGAATTATCCCGTAGCAGAAATACATGCATAGTGAATGTGCAGGAAATGCACGGGACTGCTAGTCCCGTGCATTTCATTGCGCCCAGGAATTGCACGGGACTAGCAGTCCCGTGCTATTGTTTTTTGCAGAGACAGCAGGCTCTGTAAAATGCACGGGACTGTTAGTCCCGTGCATTTCTTTTTTGCAGACCTTCGTTAGTCTCTGTAATAAACACGGGACTGCTAGTCCCGTGTTATTCGAAATTGCCACGAAATACACGGGACTAGCAGTCCCGTGTATGTCGTAAAAAACCTTCAGCAGCAAAACCGACCCTTTTCTTCTGAAAAGGGTCGGTTTTGCTATTTAAATTTCGATGAGGTCGGTTTTGCTATTTAAAATTCGAAATCGGTTCATTTTGAAAATTTGTCCTTTTAGTTTCTAGCTAGCATATGTTTTTCAGATTTCTCACTGAATTGAAATAAATAAAATTTAAAATTTTTAAGATATTTTAATAAAACTTTAAATTTGTAGGGATTTTTTTACAATTTAAAATACTTGGAGGATATTTTTTACAAAGTCTAAAAGTTTTTAGGTGCTGGCTAACATATATTTTTCATATTTCTTTACGAACTAAAATAAATAAAGAATTTGAATTATATCAAATATATTTTCTTTATCCAATAACATGTTAAGTCTCATTATGAATATGATAAATCATTTAGTTACTAATTCAAAGAAGATATGATAATTAGAATAAATTAGGATAACAATATAATATTTAAAATAGTTAAGGATAATATTGACTATGGAAAGATTTTCCCGAACTCGTACTTTTAAAGGGAGCATGATTTCTTATCAGAACATATATTTTCTTTATCCAATAACATGTTAAGTCTCATTATGAATATGATAAATCATTTAGTTACTAATTCAAAGAAGATATGATAATTAGAATAAATTAGGATAACAATATAATATTTAAAATAGTTAAGGATAATATTGACTATGGAAAGATTTTCCCGAACTCGTACTTTTAAAGGGAGCATGATTTCTTATCAGAACATTCCATGATGCATGACAATCTGAACCACCCACCTCCCGCATGTGCAGAGTGTTCTAATAGGATATGTGTTCCATTCTTGAAAGTGCTGATGATGGTGTCACAGTGTCAATTGGGACTAAACTAGGCAAAAACCAGCCAACGACTAGGGCTGGTAAACGACCGCATCGGAGCAAATACCTTCCTATTCAAATTCG
>NC_033800.1:1759630-1776936 GCF_001876935.1 Asparagus officinalis | reverse complement strand
TTAGCCTTTATCGGTAAGCCCAAGACACAACATATATCGATCCCTCCGGATCTCATGATCATCATGTCGAGACCTTTGGCGTTCCTTTTTAGTGGTAAGCCCAATGCCCATACTCTATTCGGATTCCCCACAGTCACATCCGGGCATGCTGAGGATTATGAAGACTTTAGGTACCCAAATGTGAGACTCAGCCTCCCAGATGCATTCATTCTACCATAAAGACTTCGGTATTCATCAGAGTAAACCCAAGCATGGTGGATTTTCAATTGCGCGGTGTATCCTTCGGGGCAAAGCACTTAAAACACTTTCAAGCTGTGCCAGGTTTTCGTTGAATAAGAACCCGCAGCATCCTGGCGCACAATAGGCCTCAATGATGAGCTAGTTGTCAAGCCGGGCGGCGCTCGGCTCGCAACATTCGGAGTGACACCAACACGACCAACTCAAGAATTGCCATATTGGTCCGTGCGCTCGATGTTTAAATTATTATAATTTTTCCTTAAAAATGATTTTGCCCTCACCATAAATTCTTTTTAAGTTACTTATAATTGTCCAAAATAATTCCAGCTACCACGAAATAAATTCTTTTAATTTTTCATAATTATTCTAAAAATACTATTATCATATGTTTTGATTTATCAAAAATCATTCATCAAACACATCCACGCAGATAATTATTGGCAAATCTAAAATTTACAAATAATTCCATAATAAATACAAAAATTCAGTTTTAGAGAAAGTGGGATCTTGCCTGTGCGGTACATCCGTTGAGCTCTATCTAGATAGGGACCCTCGCGTGGTTGCACAGCGTTACGACGGGTTCGTGGAAAAAGACGGCTAATATTACAAATTTCGAGTGTTATTGCGACCGTGTATACTCGAACGTAGTATAACGCATGTAGATAGGGAGGCCCCAAGTTGAAAAGGGATATACCGTTATCCCGAATAGCATTAAACGCAAGGGCTACGCACCGGCGGAAGAAATCGACCTGGAATCAACGGAGGTCGGAGTTGGCCGGAAACTGCGCCCGAAGTTGTGCGCTCCGCAACTGCGTTTTCTGGCAGTGAGCTCACTGACTCGAGCTTGCCGCGGCGCGGCTCCTTAGGGCGTTATTTTGACCCGGCTCTGGCGGAGGCGCTTGGTTGAGCTCTCTGCACGGAACGGCTGTTGCGGAAGCAGCTCAGCACTGCGGCGCGTCGAAACTCAGCCGAGGAGCCAGGCAAAGCGGACGAGCGGCTGCGAGTAGCTCGACAAGGTCGACGGTCGCGACGCTCGTGGAGGCCCCAGAGCATGGCACGTGAAGGACGGGCACAGGGCTGCATACGGTCGGCGCTCGCTTGGCGACGCGGGAAGCTGCGGCATATGGCATGGGATTAAGTTGCAGTCTGCCGCGGCCCGAAGTGCGTCTCACCGGACGAGACGCGTCGATGTCCTGACCGGCCTGTCTCGCTAGGAGTGCGCTTCGTCTCGAAGGCTGAGCCTCTGTGCGCCATGGGGGGTGGCGAGTGCGAGGTAGATGGAGGTTGAAAGGGATGGGGCTAGAAGATCGCCATATCCATCCAGACCACGACAAGCCGACACCGCGAGCTCGGAGGTGGGGGTTGGGCCCGGCCGGGCCCGAGCCGTCGCAGCGAGCTGGCGTAGCTGGGGCCTCGGCCGTGTCGGCTGGCGAGCTCAATCGGAGCTTCTGGTGACGGCGAACAGGGGCGCCCGGTTGAGCGGAGAGGGAGGTGAGGACTGAGGGTTGGATGCAGGTGTGTCGGAGGCAGCTCGGAGTGGTGACGTCGAGCGGGGGAGGATGAGCCGCCGCGTGAGGAGTTGGGCGGAGAAGTTGGGAGGAAGAGAGATGAACAGGAGAGAGAATGAGAGAGTGTCAGGGGGGAGAGAGAGAGAGTGACGGTGAGCTGATTGAGAGAGAGAGAGAGAGGGAGAGAGAGATATTTAATAGAGGGGAGAGAGAGAATGAGAATGAGAAAGAGAGAGAGAGGACGTGTGAGTGAGGGTGAGAGAGGGATTCTTTTGAGGAGTGGGGGAATCACGAGGTTGGGGTGCGGGAAACATGGGGGAGGGTTTTAGGGAGGTGGGGTAGGGGAGAGAAGAGAGATGAAGAGAGAGAAAGACAGAGAGATTAACAGATGAGAGGGAAAACACAAGAAAAAACACTCCTTTAAAAAATATAATTTAAAAATACCAAAAAATTAAATCAAATAATTATTAAAAATTTATGATCAAAATAATAATAATAATAACAATAACAATAATAAATAATTAACTATTAATTTAAAAGTTTTACCGAAATAATTAAATTTATAATTAGCAAAACTATTAAAATAATACAATACAGTATTTTTAAATCGTAGAAAATTCTAGAAAAATTGGGGAAATACAAATACTCTTTTAGAAAAATAATATTTAATATTTAAATACCAAAAAATTATTTAAACCCGTATTAGAAATTTACGGTCATTACATCATCAAACATCACGTCGTCTACCGCTTTGGAGTCCCGAGGCGAATTGTTCACGACAACGGGACACAATTCGTCAGTTTTGGATTCCAGAGATTCTGTGATAAATTCAGAATTCAAAGTGTTACATCTACAGCTTATTACCCATCAACGAACGGTCTTGCAGAAGCCTTTAACAAAACCATAGTGAAGCTTCTCAAAAAGTTTATCTCCAAGAGCCGGCGCGATTGGGATGAAAGATTCGGTGAATGTCTGTGGGCTTACCGCACGACAGTAAGGACCTCTACAAGAGCTACACCTTTTTCTTTGGTATACGGTTGCGAGGCTGTATTGCCATTGGAAATCCAAATTCCTTCTCTGAGAGTCGCTATCACAACTGGACTAACAGAAGAAGAGAAGCATCAACGACGTCTGCAAGATTCCTTCTCTGAGAGTCGCTATCACAACTGGACTAACAGAAGAAGAGAAGCATCAACGACGTCTGCAAGAACTTGAAGCCTTAGACGACAAACGACTTCAAGCTCAGCAACAGATCGAGTTATATCAAGCCCGGATTTCCAAAGCCTACAACAAAAAGGTTAATGAACGGATTTTCAAGAAAGGCGATTTAGTTTTAGCCAATAGACGACCCATGGTAACGACAAGCAAAACCAAAGGGAAGTTCAATCCTAAATGGGAAGGGCCCTTCGTAATAGAGTCAGTCTATTCGAACGGAGCATATCGCCTCATCAACCAAGAAGGAGATAGGCTCATGATGCCAATTAATGGGAAGTTCCTTAAGAGATACTTCCCGTAAATCATGTGGCCCCCTAAACCCCAGCTAGATCAGGCTGGGGGTTGCCCATTTATAGTGTAATTCTATTTTATATTTCGTCATGTTAACATTACACCTCTGACGATTGTAATTTGCTGGAATTATTCTAATAAATGACAAAGAGAATTTCGGTAGTATTAGCATTATTGTCTATTGTTTTGAGCCAGATTTCAGCAAAAGAGACAAAATGATATCATTCTCATTTAATGTTGTTAATCTAAACACAAAATGATGACAAACGAAGTGAAAATAATACGAAATTCCTTAGCTAAGAACAGGTCAAGAGCTAAACATCAGGCTTCATTAACTTGAGGGTTTTTAGCCTAGACTTGAAGGCAGAGAGTTTCTCCCGGTGAGCCGCTCGGACTTGTCCCTCGATCTCCTTTCTGAGTTCTGCTTCAATAGGAAGGGTAGCAACAATGTCCTTACGAGTCCGCTCAGCTGTGTGGAGTATACGGTAAAATTCCGTATAAATTTGGCCACTTTGATGCTCAAGCTTTTTTCTAACATCCTCATAGTGGGCTAATTGGGCTTTCTTCTGGTCCAACTCGGCCTCTAATCGAGCGATAGTCTTTTCGATACCACGGATATCAGAAGCAATACCTTTGATTTTAGCATATGTTGCAGAGTGCCGCTTCCTTAAAGCTGATACGCGGGCCTTTTTATCAGACAGGTCCTTGCGAAGATTCCCTGGGTGATGCGCCCTCGAGATTATCACCAAGGAAAGAGCCGGCTCCACTTCAGAGTCTAGATTGGTGCGCTGTAGCTCCCTGAAAACTGCTAATTCTGTCATCAAAAGAGTGATTCCCCCTTGGCAGTGCTCAGTCCAGGATGCATCCCCTTTAGCCTTGATGTCGTCCAAACATTGGCTCAAGATAGATGCACAGTCTTCAAGAGAAGCCTCCTCAACACTGACAATATTAATAATTGTTTGCATCCAACGTTCCAGTTCATCAATCGATTTCTTTAGAGCCCGCGAGCATGGAGGAGGAAGGGTTGGATAGATTAAACCCGTATGTTCGTCCTGAACAGGTGTTGGAGCAACTTCAGAAGAAGGGCCCTCTCCAGCTCTATCGTCCTCAGAAATTGAAGGAATCGATTGGGGCATTTCATCCTCTCTGTCAATTAAACGCTCAACGAGCGCAGACTTCATCGAGTCCCCCATTAATTTAGCCTTTTTGGAATTCTTGGCCATGACAGGTATCCGCTTGCGAATTCTCCTGTCATACTCACCTTGCTCAGCAGCAGAAAGAGCTTTCTTACCCGATCTTAAAGAACGAGGTGTAGGAACGGGCTCTTCTGCAGGAATCTCCGCAGTTGTCTTTTCTTCGGGAGAATCATCAATTGGCCTTCCCTCTTCAATTCCCGTAGGGACCTCTTCTTCAGAAGGTTCTACTATGGACAAGTCTTTAGGAGCTTCAACGGCGCCGGTCGCTTCCTGTTCACAAGATAGGTACTCTTCCATCCCTGGTAGACGAGTACTCGCAGAACCGCTCCGTGAACGATACAATTCCCGAATCTCGTTTATACATGAAGTATAAACGTCATATTCCGGAATCCGAGAAGATTCGGCAAACCACTGGCGGCAATCTATAACAGTAGAACAGCCGGGCGGTGAGTTGGGTAAAGTGAATTGCGCATGGGTTCCCCCGGCGGAGAAGAAGTACCATGTGCGGGCTCCTTCGTACAAATTCTCAATCTGAGCTAACGCCGGATTAGGATTGCCAACATAGAGTTGGTCATACCCAAACTGTCTGGCAAACCGTGAAGGCATGTAAGGCTCGATTATGCACTTCTCCCGCGAGCGATAGACTAGGTATCCCAACCTGATCATAAGAAGCCAGCTGAATGTACCCTCTTCCAAAGAAGACGAGCCTTCAAAAAGCAAATCCATGAAGCGGGCGTCCTCCACATCAGCTCCGTCAAAGTTAGGAGCACAGCAGAAAACCCGGTAATTATCTTCCCGGGATAGAAGCTGTCGAGCCCTGACTATATAAGAACTAGTCCACGTGGCCGACTCCAATCTTTGTACGAAGGGAGTATAAGCATCATCCCCTTCATGCACTCCCGTCATCAAGGAAGGGCAATGCAACACGAACCAGGCCACTAAATATGTATACGGCATTGGTACACGTGGTTGATGAGCTTTCCCAGTTTTCTTCTTAGCAGCTTTGACCCTCGAAGCGCTGAGAAGCTCTGAAGTCAATACTCTCAGGCCGTTCTGGGTACAGCCAACCATAGCAGTAAGGAGGCTCACAGGTCTCCCGTGTGCTAGCAAAATAGCTGGGTACACAACCTCAGCTAATATTGATTCTATTGGTCTTGACAGTACCACACATCGCTTCAACCAAATCATGAAGAAGCCTGCAAGTAGAGCCGTGTCAGAGATAGGAACTGTGGCTTGGTAGTGGAAACTTTCAAATTCGACACCAGCTTCAAAATCATCCTCGGCATGCTCTGTCTTATAAGTAGCACCAGGAGCCTTAATCCGAGCCTTGGCGTCCTTAAGTGAAACAACTGCGACACGGGATACGGCTACATCTTTCCGGTTTAAGTTTTGAAAGAGGTAGTCTGCCCATGTGGTATGCATAATGCCCCCTCCACGCATCCCAAAGACTTGGGCGCATATGTGGAAGTGGCACATCAATTCCCAGAAAGTAGCGTAGATTTCCGGGTGTGCCACCTTCAATAAGGAAAGCTCCTCGGTGGTGGGAATAAACTCCTTGTAGGGCGTTTTTCCGAGCGACAGCCCTGACACTGCCTGCATCTCATGAAGAGCAAAACCTAACTCTCCAGCAGGCGTAAAGAATATGCAGCTATCAGGGTTATATTTCTCCAACATAGCGAAGAAATTATGAAGACTCTGCACGACTCCCCGTCGCGTAGCTAACACAGGAACTGTGAGACCCGATTGAGCGAGCGAGTCTTTAAGCTCTTCAAGAACAAAGTCAACCATGCGGGTCCACTAACCTCCTTCGCCAGAACAGACCCATCCAGGGGACCTGAACGTCTGAGTAGAGAATTCACCCTGAGTTGCAAGGAATTGGCGGATAAAGATGGTAGCTGGGCGTGGTATCTCCGGAACCAGCCCTTTCTTCTCAAACAAACCAGGTTTTAACCCCTTGAGTTGTTCCCCGATTTGTGTACGAGCTCGTCGACCAAATCCAAGTAACACGTTCTCCTTCTCCTTTACTATGTCGAAGGTCAAACCCCGACGGCAACTCACATTCAATAAATAGGAGAGCGGGTACATCCTCTTCATGTTTGGGAGGAATAAGAAGCGATTATCAGCTCTCCGCAGCAGCTTCGAATCTTCCACGTGTGTGAGATGGTCATCGACTGGTATGCGATCCCCAAATATGAATGCACGGGACATGACCAACAGGGGTCTCCAAGTCCAAGTCAGTTATCAAAATCCTGAGAGTAGAGCACTGAGGGAATTTAATCATTTCCGCTCTTTCCGAATCAGGAAAAGTACACAATGGAATCCTGTTCTGAAGATTGAACAATTCATTCGGATCAGGTCCACCAATATATCCGAAATGGTGCTCTTGTGAAAGCGGCACGTTTGGGAGAAGCACTGCACAATCAAAAGCAGAAGTTAGCAGCTAGAAGCGAGCTATCGACATAAAGACAAAGTCTGAAACACAAAGGGGTAAAGCCTTGTGTCAAAATCTCTAACGCGAAGGTCGAGCCTCGCGTCAAAAATCTCCAACGCGAAGGTCGAGCCTCGCGTCAGAAGTCTCAAACGCGAGGGTCGAACCTCGTGTTGAACAAAGTTGAACGCGAGGGTCGAGACCCATAGGGTATCCTAACCCCGCGTTTTCATTGAACTAAAATGAGTCATCGTCCTCGTTATCAAGAACCCATCTAGGGTTTTCAAAGAACTTGCCAAGGTAAGTTATTTTGGTCAGCACTCACCACGACAGGGAGGCCCCTGCGGTGGCAATGTCGACGGCAAGGTTCTCGCATGGACAAGAACACCGTCGGCGTTCTCAGCCGACGGCATGTCGGAAGTCGCTGCAGCGACTTTCTTGGAGTTCGAACCCGTCCTCCGAGGCGCCATTGATGCAGTCGATCGGAGGAAACTCCTTTGAACGAGGGAGACAAAGCTCGTCGGAGATCTCGCCGTAATCAAACGAGAGTTCTCGTTCTTGGAAATAGCCGAAAGTTTTGAAAGTCAAGTGACTTTTGATTTGACCATTCAGGTCTATTTATAACAGCCGCCAAGCTGTTAAGATGGCACGGGATTCTAGGAGTGAATCCCAACCATCTCCAAAACGCGAAGCTCACTACCGCGTTCAATTTCCCAAGTGCAAAGCTTGAGCCAGCGTCAGAAAGCCCGAACCTCGCGTTTCAAACATCAAACGCGAAGGTCACTTCAGCGTTGCAACTCTTCTAAATGTAGAACCTGCACTTGTGAGCCCTCTTAACAGAGTGTTAGTCAAAACCTCTATATCTCTTCAGCAGAATCTAAATTCTCATTGGGTTAATACTACACCCCAAAACCTACTTATCAATTCTCGTTAATAGAATGATAAGTCTCCAAATCATTGTCAATTTATTAGCTCTCCTCAGCAAAGCAATAAATAACCTGTTTTCAGTAGGATAACAAAACTCCCTAAGATCTTGTTCAAATCACAAGTATCACAATTCATCGCTCCGATGATAAAACACTTAGCAGTTCTCCCCAGTGAGACGCTATAACATTCTTTCCCCATACCTGTCACGTTAACGTCACACCTCTGACAAAAATCAACTTATCGATTCTCGTCAATAGAACGATAAGTCATCAAAATTGCCCTGATCGCAATATTTCTCCTGTCACGTTAAAATTATACCTTCGACAAAATCAACTTATCGAGTCTCGTCAATAGAATGATAAGTCCTCAAAATTGCCCAGATCGCAATGATCCTCCTGCCAAGTTAAAACTATACCTCTGGCACACCCAGATTTCTTTCAGTGATCAAAACAGAAATAACACAGGAAAAATTTTATTAGTCAACCCCATTATGGGACTATTCGTCCTCAACAGTTTGAAACTTTCTAGAGTTGTCTTAAACGATAATAAAGAGAGTTCTCTGCATCAGAACCATTGTGGAGATCTATTCTAAGTCAGGAATACATCTCAGGCATTTCTCGTGACTTGTATTTAAAATCAAAACATGATAAATGCAAGAAATAATGAGAGACCAATATCACTTTTTATTCAAGAACTAAAAAAAAGTGATACAAAAAAAAACTTTGTTCTTGTCAAAAAAAAAAAAATTACAGAAGCCAAACTCACCCACGCGTTCCAATCCTCAAAGGCAGAAATTGTTTCTGTGTTTGGACCGCTATGATAGTAGCTTCTTGACTACCAAGGCTACGACACAGCCCCAGATGAATAAAAGAAGAGCTACAGTAATCGTCAAGGCGACCAAAGCCGGGAAGAAACCAACGACTCCACTGGGGAGTCTATTGGAGGAGTACAGATAGATTACAACCAACAACAGTGAAATCATCTGGCTCGATCAGACGGAGGGAGCAGTCAATCTACTAAATTTTGGGATCCAAAGTATTCCGAAAATTCATCCCAGTCAACCGCGAACTTTCGAAAACTTTGGAGGGGATTCTGTAGGCTGTCTAAAAATCACAATGAATAGCTGACCCCTATCAAGCTCCGACAAGGGAAGTCACAATCAGACGACTTTCTAATCACTGCATCCGCAACTCCACAATCGCCACAAACACGACCTCATTCCTGAGATGATTGATCTTGATGGCTGCGACAACGGCACGACTAATATTATATTAACAATTATTAGAGATGCTGATGAGCAGTGTAATGATTTTAGAAATGAAAGGTCGGACTTATTTGGTGAGTTGCTTGGTAGAGAGCTGTGGGCAAATATCCATCTAAAGACACTATGGATGTTGATTCCTGTCAAGTTCCTACAACGAAAGCTACAATCAAATAGCTTTCGCGCCGACAATCGAAAGTTGGTGAGTTGCTTGGTAGAGAGGTGTGGACAAATATTCATCTTCAAAACACTATGGATGTTGATTCCCGTCAAACTCTCACAATGAAAGCTACAATCAAATAGCTTTCGGGTCGACAATCGAAAGCGGCAAATAGAGGACTCTTCACATAAGATCGAGAAGAGTTACAATTCAACGACATTTCCGACAACTGATGAAGAAACTCTATTCAGCAGTCTTCACAATATACAGTGAAAGTTACAATCTGACGACTTTTATACCCTACAACAGCTAAAGCCAGGATTACTGAACAACGGTCTTCGCGAAGCTTCACAGAAGAAGTTGCAAGTCAAAAGGCTTCTTCTGAAACGCGGATGTCATCCCCGCGTTACAACTCTGGAAGTGCAGGCAACCCCCGCGTTTCCAAGCCACAGGCCAAACGTGAGTGACCCTCGCGTCCGTAGGGGTTCAACCAACGCCGACCCCCGCGTCTCCAAGCAGCAAGCTGAACGCGGGCGACCCTCGCGTTCGTAGGGGTTCAACCAACGCCGACCCCCGCGTCTCAAAGCAACAAGCTGAACGCGGGCGACCCTCGCATTCGTAGGGGTCCAACCAACGCCGACCCCCGCGTTTCCAAGCAGGCAACAAGCCAAAACGCGAGCGACCCTCGCGTTCAATGATGTTCAGCTAACACCCAACCTCGCGTCTCAATTCTAAGAGGCGAAGTTGGGTGCTAAACGCCAGATTGGGCGTTTGACTCGTTCAAACATGAGTCGAACGGTTTCAGAACCGTTTATTCCACGTTCTGAGGGATTTTCGCCCACGTAGGAGCGGATATAGGGGTCAGTTACAACCTCCTATCCCCCTATAAAAGCTCAACGAACCCAACAGAACAGAGGGTTGGATTTTCGGTATCTGAACCACAGAGGTTGGATTCTGAAGATCAAAACCGCATAGGATCTAAACCATTCGGGTTGGGCGATTCAACAGCAGCAGCGAAATCCTTGGAGATAGGATTTTTGAATCACACTCAGAAGATCAAATCTGGGAGGATTCTTCTACAACAGAATAACAGCTTGATCATTAACCGAATTTTCGGTTCTAACAACTCTATTCACAGAGTTCTAACTCGTTCAGAGTTCTTAAACTCGTTGAAGAGTTACTTATAAAACTTTCCACAGAAGTTCATCGTTCCCACGAGATAGAAGACGGTCGGATCGTCAACGGAGAGCAATTTCGACGCGAGCAATCGAAGGAAGCATTCCATCGCTACCGAGAAGAACCCAGTCTTAAACAAAGGAGAGAATCAAATTCGTTCTCTTCTCTTTTGTAATCGAATTGTAATCGGAATCAAAGAAATACAAGTCAATTTTCTTTATTCTTTTCATTGCAATTTTCCTTACACACACTTCCTAAATAAAAAGACCACTAAAATAAAGTGACTTTTCTAAAATAACTAAAAACCAGAATTTTCTAGCTCAGCTGAGCCTGAATACGAGTTTCTTTGAACTTGAAGCTTATTTGGAACTTATAATCAATTTTATGTGTAGAGAACTTTCTAAGCTTTCCAAAAACATATTATAATAAGGATTATATGTAGCGAGTCAAAAAATATCATCCTCCAAAGTTGCATCTCGAGATCTATCCGAAATTACCCGTTTTGCTTCAATTGTCCCGCTTTCACATGATCGAATTTTTTTCAAAAAAACATTAATTATTCCCTCCGCATCAACTAATTATGAGCCTAACAAGAAATTGAAACGTATGTTTGTCAGTTCTTGAGAAAAGAGGTTGAAGTAAGAACGAATTATGCTGGTTTTATTAAGCGGAGAAGCAAGCATACATGCGTTCACTGATAATTGGTCCCAACAATTAAACTAAACAGAATGAGAGTTGAATACACGTCTAACTTTGTTCATGTCACCCTGCTTTTGTTTTCTTAGTGGCTTGCGCTCATCCTTAATATTAATTATGTTAGAAGTTGTCACAAGGTATGTTAGGGGAAAAAAAACCAGAAAATGAAGGGAATAAACTAATAAAAGTTACGATCTAGGTCGTATATTAGTGAATCATGAAAATTGTTGCTCTGCTATTTGAGAACTAGTTTTTACCCGTGTGAATGTGATCCACAAAACTTAGCAATTAGCATCACGGTATTTTCAGGTGTTTTTGTGAAAGTTGAGGATCCATTGTAAGAATTTCTTATAGCATGATTAACAGAATTTAACACTCGTTTACATACTAAAACGAGATTGAATAAAATGATACATACCTTCTTCCATTGTTGAATGTAATGAACACCGAATTGCCGATAATTGTTCTTCCTTGTCCACTCCACAACACAAAACCGAGATGATGGATCATTATCACAGTGCATGATTATTGATCATACATTGTGTGTGGACTAGTGACTCTCTTTATAGAACTCCTACCATCAACTCAAGGAGTTCATAACTACCATGACATGTCATAGAAAATGAATAATTACGTGGTCACTTTCCCCTTTCAGTATTTCCTCTGTTATGTTTAGGGGCTGTTTGGTTCGTTTCCTTGATATAGAGAAATGCAATTCCATGTAAAAAAACACAAGTTTTGAGTTTTCCAAACTTTTCCAAGAAATAGATTGTTTTGCTTTGGTTCGCATATAAAAAATGGTGGGAAACCAATGTATTTATTTTTCTTGTGTTTGGTTCGCATAGAAAAAAAAGGAAAACTTTTGTAAACAAAGCAGAGAAGGAAAAAAATCTGACGTGGCAGAGTTTTCATCAATTTTACTTGGTTGGGGAAGGAAATCGGAGAGGAAAAAAATCTTAGTTGGCGGCGATTTCAGCAGAGTTTTTCCTCTTCCATTCGAGCGAACCAAAGCGGCACAAAGAAATGGACGGAAACAAAAACGCTGACGTGGAGGGCTAAAAATCTGATGTGGAGGGGTTTTCTGAGTTTTTCACCCCTTATAATAGCGAACCAAACAGCCCCTAGATTCTAACCAGTTTCTAAATAAACAAATACATTTATTTATTTCCACTTTTAACCAAAATCCTCTTCTTTTAAAGGGGTTTCGATTTGACGAGTTCTGAATGACACATTAGTATTTTTCAAGTTTGTAAAAAATGAACAACATAAGAAAGGCCTCTTAAGATAGTGGCCTAGCTAAAGCCCACTACAATGTGGGCTGTAATATTAAAATATATTCTGACTAATACTCACAATAAAAGCCCAGCCCACTAAGACGAAGCATTAGGGCAGTTCATATAATTTCAACGGTTGAGATCATCACAAATACGTCGATGCATTCCTCTAAAACCCGACGCTAGGGTTTCATTCCTTTGACCTCGATAGCCTCCGAGCTCCTCAGCCTAATCCATTTCCCGCCGATTCATCGTCATCAGCAGCGGAACAATGGTGAAGGAACGCCGAGGAGAACGCGTTAGGTTCGCTCCAAACCCTGATCATCTCTGATCTAATCTCTCTCTCTCTCTATTCAATCTCTCCAAGTTTTTGATATTTTAATTTTAATTTTTTGGTCGAATATTTGAATAAGGTTGTACGTGAGGGGAACGGTTCTAGGGTACAAGAGATCGAAGTCGAACCAGTACGAGAACACGTCGCTGCTGCAGATCGAGGGGGTGAACACCAAGGAGGAGGTCGCTTGGTACTGTGGAAAGAGGTTGGCTTACATTTACAAGGCCAAGGTCAAGACTGGAGGCAGCCATTACCGCTGCATTTGGGGCAAGGTCACTCGCCCTCATGGAAACAGTGGCGTCGTTAGGGCTAAGTTTAGGTCCAACTTGCCCCCCAAATCCATGGTGAGCAGCAAAAATTGTCTTTTTTTTTTCTGGGTATTAGTTCTTTTCATGTTTATTCGTTTTGATTTTCTTTTTTTTTCTTTTTCTTTAGGGAGCGAAGGTTAGGGTTTTCATGTACCCGAGCAACATCTGAGGTAAGTTGAGGAAAATTCATGAGCTGGTTATATTGCAGTTAGGCTGTTAACTTCCTGTTTAGTTTTCGTTTTAATAGTTTTATTCAGTGAAATTAGATTGTATTAGGACTGTTTAAGGTGTTTGACTGTGATTTTAAGTAAGGGTGCACTTACCTTTGGTTTTTGGGTAACTGATGGCGTCTTACCACATTGACACAATACACGAATTTCTTATTAATGTTGACATTGCCTGATTAATTGATCTCGATCCATTTCGGTGCGGCATGTCAAACTTCTTATCATCTTTTGTCCACTCAGATAACGGCCTAAGATGCTGATTCAGTGACTGTCTTATATTTTTAGCGGGACTGAGGTTGTTGGAACTATTTTACAACAAGGTTCAGAATATAAATTTAGTTAAGAGGAAAGACCCAAATGGATTTTAATGGACGTTTTTAATAATTCATGCCATAGATCAAAAACACTAAAATGTATAACAAAACAGTCATGCACTTGTGTTGATGTGTCCATACCCATCTCCTATCCAGAGTTCTCCATTCCTCATCCCTGTGTCCATACACTGCATTCCTCTGCCTTTTATTTTAACCCCGTTTTAACCCTATTTTTCTCATATTGAAGGTTCAGCTGATCAATTAGGGTATGGTTTTCATATGAGGACTTTGAGGTAAAATCTTAAATTGTTGGGTGTTCCTTGGAGCTTTTTCAGGATCCATGATATGCATTGGGTTCCATAAATTTTATAATATGATAGGTTGAGTGGCTTCGTAGTATTGGGTTATAGGGGTGGCAAAAGACGCTTTACCTCTTGCATTATCCATGCGTAGGGGTTACGAGAGGATCACCTTCTCCCTTGGTGTCACCGAACTACTAGTTAAGCTAAGAGAAAAATAGATGACAATGATAGGTGTAATGTTGATCTAATGTGTGAAAAAAAAAATCATTTTTTCAAGTTATTCAGTTGAGAGAAAATAAATATAAATGTTTTTCTGAAAAGGCCTCACTGCTGGCCGCTTTTGTTTCTTTAAGAGCTCCCACCACTGTCAAGCTAGCGCTTGACTGAAGACATCATGGGTGGCCACTGAGATTGCTGGAAACACCCCTTCAAAAGAGTCGAGTAAAGGGCAGTGAAGGATCTGGTAGAAGGAAAAATCTCTCTTCCTCTTCTTCTCTCCTCCTTCCTCACAGCACTCAAAAGAAATAGATGGGGTTGGGTCAACTCATAGCTTCTATACATGGACAAGGTAACATACAAATGTATCTTGCCGCCTCTATAATCCAAGTTTCCAATAATGCCAAACCAGTCGATCCATCACTTCATGGCATTCAGTCCATGTCATGTAGCTTGGGAATCAATGATACACCCAACATTTTATACCCTAAATTAATAAACATAGGAAAAATGGGTTACTAGTTACTTTACCTTATGTGGGAACATATTAATGGTTCTTACTGAATCATTTCTTCTGTTAACCTGAGTCCATGAGTCCTTTGTAGAGCTAGTAAATTAGATGCTGTCTCAGATTCTTCTGCCTCCTGTTTATAATCGTTCATGTTGACACTGTGTTCAGCTGTTCACGCCTCTGTTGACTCTTAAAATTCCAGCCTCATTCAGCTGTCCAGATCATAACTGCTATTGCTTGAATTTCCTGCATTTGATTGGAATTCTAGTATAATCTTTAGTGAACTTCAAATGAAATGGAAGCTGAAATGGAAGCTTAAACTAATCCTTCTATAGCAAGTAGGTTAGAATACACATTCATATTGGTAATCCTCTGTCAAAAAAGAAGATTTGCAATGCTTTTGTTGTCTCTCCAATTTAGCACTGATATCTAATAGAATAGATTTCACCTTTGTTGAGGAGATCATACTGATATCTACTAGAGCAAAATCCAATTACGTACTCTTGTTTCTCTGTCCGAAATGAGCAAGACCATGTGGGAAGCCAAGAACACATAGAATCCGACTAACCTGGCCTTGAAAGTGGAGTTTATGCTTGTTGAAGGCAGCTTCTGATCTCTAGATTATCCTAGAATGCGCAGCTCAAGATCCTTGAACTTTGTTGCTGAATTTAAATTGAGATTTTGCAGCACTTGCTTTGAGCTTTTCCAGCCTAATATTTTCCTATTAAATCTAGTGTAATCAAGTGGTCTGTACAGAGGGGGGGGGGGGCGCGTATCCCTTTTCTTTTAGTTCTCTTCTTACTATTCGTGCAATTTACTTTTTCATTAGCCTTCACCAATTATCACCAACTCATTGTTCCTTTAGGTTTTTTAATATGTTGGTTACTCAAGATGTACTTTTGCTGGTGCCTTGACCGAGAACTCAGTTTCTTTTAGTTCTCTTCTTACTATTCGTGCAATTTACTTTTTCATTAGCCTTCACCAATTATCACCAACTCATTGTTCCTTTAGGTTTTTTAATATGTTGGTTACTTAAGATGTACTTTTGCCGGTGCCTTGACCGAGAACTCCATTTCTTTTGTTTACTGCATCTGCTAAGGGACTGTTTGGTTGGTTTCCTAAAAATCAAGAAAATGAAATGGGTATGGGGAAATGAATAAAATATTATTTTCATCCATTTTCATCCCTAAAACTCACCACAACATCCAATAAAATATTATTTTCATCCCACAACTCATCTCATATCATCTCCTAAAAATAAACCAAACACAAGAAATGGGTCACATCATCCAACTCATCTTATCTCCATCTCATCTCATTTTTAAAAATCACCAATATCATCCAATAATATGGTGACAACTCATCTCATCTCATTAACATTTCATTTCCACCCATTTCCTCAAAAAAACCAAGGAAATTGATTTTCTTAAGTGTTGGTCACATCATCCAATAATATAATGACAACTCATCTCATCTCATCTATTTTTTTTATAGGAAATATGTTTCTTATAATTCATTTCCTTATTTTTTAGCCAACCAAACAACTTCAAAACAAGTTTTCTTTAAAAATCACCCACATTATCCAATAATAATGTGACATCTCATCTCATCTCCCATTCTTTGATTTCCTTCTTTTTTTAGCCAACCAAACAATCTCAAAACAATTTTTCTTAGAAATAGGTTTCCAATTTTTTGATTTCCCTCTTTTTTTAGGCAAACAAACAGACCCTAACAAGAACACTACAGATATCTTACTTCATTGCCCCATGTTATTTTCTATGGTTTATATACGCAATGCAAGCTAGATAAAACTGTGCTAATTGTGCTCCTTGTTTTACTTTTTTATGCGAGAGAAAATGCATTTAATAATTTCGTTATAATGCTTATTTATGGTTTACAACTGTCCTTAATGGGTAGTATTCTAATGCTCTTTTTTCGCTCCGCTGCAGCTTATCACGCTGGTGAAGTGCGCTTTGGCTGGAACGGTGAAATTTGCTTTAGTTGCTTTCTTAGGATTATCAAATATATTCAATGGTTATCTAATTAGTTATTGAAATATGTGTATTTGTTTGAAACAAAACATTTTTAGACTTTCTGCATAGACTATATAGCCTTCTGTTTCTCTCTTAGAACTAAACATCGCCTTTGTTGTGGTGTGGTAATATTTGAGTTAGTTGGGCAAGTATCTTTGATGCTGAGGTGCGGGCTACTATTACTTAGTTGCCGCAGCAAACGTATTTGATTTGTGTTATGGTGTCAGGGATTGTTGTGATTGCTTAAATTTCTGCTCACTAATAATCTCTTTAGTTGATGGGAATGCATAGTTTCATCTGTATATCAGAGGTCTTAATCTTCAAGTAGTCCTCTATCAAATGAATTCTCTTTGGGATTGGTTGTTTAATATGTTGAAGTTGTTGAATATGTCTGTACTTGCAATATTGATATGCTACTGAAATCTTCTTCCCTGAGGGGATTTTTATTTCTTCAATTCTCTTTGAGACCGTTAAAAACGTTTAGGTCTAGCCTTACTGTAATCTGACAGTGTCGCTTAACACTTAACAGTCTTCAGGATATTCTTAAAAGATCCAACAATATAAAAAGCCAGCAAAAGAAGAAACTGAGCTAAAAAAACACTCCCCCTGGCTTGCAGCTTTCTTTTTCTTTTTCTCTCTTTTCTTTTACCTATGAAAATAATGTTCTTACAACCCAAATTATGTTTTTTTTA
>NC_033800.1:1750634-1759620 GCF_001876935.1 Asparagus officinalis | reverse complement strand
ATCTGTAGCCCCTTTCCACTTCAATGATGTCAAAATCAACTTGTGTTTTTGCTCAAAAACTTAGTTTAAGCCGAAACGAAAATTGTAATATAAGCTAATTCAGAAATATACTTTGAATATGACATGGAATATGACGTATTAGCTGAGATACAATCATGTATTGGTTAGAAAGTTAACTGCTTAGTTGGGCGGATATTTAGGGTCCCTTAATCTTTCATGATGACTGATTAATCATGAGGAAGAAGATTTATACACAAGTAATACTCGTTACAGAGCCGGAGGAGATTTCCCCTAGCATGCCCTTGTTAGAGAGCATGATGACTGATTAATACTCGTTAGAGAGCCGGAGCAGATTTCCCCCAACATGCCCTCGGCGTTCAAGTCAGTAATAGATTAAACAAGCTTGCAGAATGCAGTATCTAGTTTTAGGGATTTTATTCAGCGTACTTTGGTATAGTGAGGTTGTCAACTGTTTATAAAGAATTTGTGGGGGACATGTTGGTAATTCGACCGAGCTGGTGCAATCAGTCGGTTAGACTGCACTTTACACGTGTCGCCGGTCGGTTGAATGAGTCATCTTTGTATTTAATATGACAATGACAAAATGGCGAAAATGTCAGCATCGTCCGAGGCATCATTATGGCTTTGGTTCGAGGAGTCATAAAGACACTGGGCATGCATTAAATGCGATTACGACTAGGTGACAAAGCTGACATGTTATTTGTCGTTTGAGAAATTCGAGTAGAAGACCAATTTCATCTCAAACTTGGATTCGTTTAGCAAGTCCCAGCTTGATGACGTCTTTCGTCTCAGACTCAGACTGCTCGACGCTCTCACTCCAGGTCGAGCTTTTAGATTATAGGACTTAGTTAGTTAATTATGACACATGACCAGCTCTTAATGACTCATTAAACTTGGTAATTCTCAGGATACAAACAAAAGAAGAAAAAAAAAGCCTCGAAAGGAGTAGAAAAAGATATTGTTTTTCTTAACTCTAACATCTACAAATATAATCATCTACTTAATCCTGTATTATCTGTCAAAGATCATAGACCAAGGGAACATCAAGATCTTGCAATGGAAATTGCGTGCCTGAAAAGGTCACAAAAAAATAAAAAAAGCCGACACTCCTCTTACTCCTGAACAGCAAAGACTTTGCCCGCCCGCAAACTCGTAAGTCACCGTTCTCTAAAAACCACCAGCGAGTGACCACACCGACGCTCCTCTCTCTCTACTCAACTCCTCGCCGTCTACAAAGAACAAACAAAATTTGATGCTCACCTCGGAGAACTCAATCCGATGAATTGAAAGAAGAAGAAAAACCTTCTCGTTTTCGATTCATGCTCCTACTCAAAGGATCGTTTGCAAAATTCTCTTCAGAGCTAGGTATATGCTTGTGGTTCCTCAGGGTTTTTGTTTCTGGTTTTCCTTCTATTTTTGAATCTTTTTTATCGTCCTTTTTTTTAAAAAAAAGAATTTTTATTTTTAGTTTTGACTATCAAATTGAATCATTTTTATCAGTTGCGGGTTATGTGGTATTGACTTGTGGAATCTTTAGGGTAACCTCTAAATTAGAGTTGTCAGATTTCTGTAGGATTCCAACAAAAATGAATTTGAAAATTATAAGATGTGTTTCAATAATGAGATTAGCAATAACATAAGACATGGCAATTGAAGAACTAAGAATAGAAATTTTTCTTTTCTTTTTGAGGTATGGTGATAGATGGAGGACCGGGTATGAAAAGAATTGGGGAAGGTAAGAGTTGGGTGGGAAATTCTTGAGATGAAGCAAAGGGGTAATATTGGTGGTTGGTAGTGGACTTGAAGTGTTTCCCTAAGTGCTTTACTCTCATCTTTAATGATTAACCACCGTGTCATACTGTCATGGTAGTAATTTTTTAGAGGCAAAGAGTTTATTGGTTATGTGTAAGTGCCTACACGGCTCAGACTTGTTCGTGAGATAATCTTGTCTCCGCTACTATAAGAAAAAGAAGAAGACTGTTTTGGTTGTAGACATGCATGTTTCAAGTTATGCATCTGTTTTAAGTTTATGTTCAAGGTTTGTCACAGTTGTTTCCTCTCTCAGGTAAAGGATCTTGCTGATCAGCCATGGAGTTTCCTTCTACCATCCGACGTCAGATATACCGTCCAGTTACGAGCAGCTTGTTTTGCTCTTTGTTAGTTCTATTTCTGCAGACATGCAGGGGATCATCATCAGATTCCCCTTATTTAGTTGGACTTGGAAGCTATGACATAACTGGACCAGCAGCTGATGTGAATATGATGGGATATGCTAATACCCAACAAATTGCATCTGGACTTCACTTCAGGCTGCAAGCTCGTGCATTCATTGTTGCTGAACCTAAGGGAAACCGTGTAGCATTTGTGAATCTTGATGCATGTATGGCTTCTCAAATCGTCACGATTAAAGTGATTGAAAGATTGAAGTCTAGGTGAAAACATTATTTATTTTTTATGTCTTGTCTGATTTTTTGTTCTCATAATAGTTTTGGATATGATAAAAGGAAAGAAGTTGATTTAAATTCCAAGTTTGGACTGATGTACAATATGTGTTCTTAAGTTTTTACATTTCCTAAGACTATAACTAGTGGCAGGATTTTTCTCGAGGACAAAATGGTACAGGATTGAGGACTGTATGGGGCATCAAGATGCATATGTCAAGGATTTCAACATTTTCCCCATCTGCATTTGGCTTGTCATGTCTGCGCATTCACATACTGAAGGCTTTATGTTTACTATGGATCCATTTTCTGTTCTGAACTTAACAAAAATATTGGTAGATTCATAATATTGTCAGTTTAGCCATAATCAGGTTTTTCTATTTGGGTTTTAGGAAATTAATTTGTCGACATATAATATATTAATTTTCAATAAATTATTATAAGATTTGTTTTCCAAATTTGGTCTCTTGATGTGGCCTTCTTTGTTGTTCTAAGTACGATTATTAGTTTTGCTTATAACGCATACACCATTAAAAAGCCATAGTTCTGCCCATTTATTTTCTTATACCATCAGATACTTGCTTACTGTAGCATTTTAGGATTCAAGCTTTGGTTTCAATGGGCAATAAGTATTGTTATCGGCGGAACAATTTGGTCAAATGTTGTGTTTTGGCCTTTGTCATGGCTATGCCATTTCTACACTGCAAAACAAAGGCTTAGTTCGTCCATGTCCTATGTTGCTTGTTCACTAATTTAGAATTTGTATTCTGCCCATTATTCCACTGTAGTTGCTCTGTTTTGCCTAGAGTGCTAGTGAACTGACTGTTTAGCATCTATTTTCCCCAGATATGGTGATTTGTATAATGAGCAAAATGTTGCTATTAGTGGCACTCATACTCATGCTGGCCCCGGTGGCTACCTTCAATATATTATTTACATCATAACATCATTCGGTTTCGTACGCCAGTCTTTTGACGTCATTGTTGATGGAATTGAGAAAGCCATAGTAGAAGCTCATGAAAACTTGCGTCCTGGGTCAATATTTGTGAATAAGGGTAAGAATTCATACTGTTGTTTCGCTACATTTCTTCATATATTATTGATCGTTATAAACTTCTTTCTTGTTCTATCCTAGTGCAATCTAATTGTGACTGCAGCATCTCCATTCACTTAGAGTTTATATGTTTTTACCATTCCTTCAAGACTGTTTTTGGTCCTAGGAGTTATTATAATGTAGCAAAACAGTATCTATATTTGCTGTCACAGGCAGTACCTTCATCCAGAAGCTACCAAGATAGTATAAACATTCTGTAACAATAAAATGGTAGCATTTAGAATATGATCCTTTACTTGGTTAGTTTCCTTGTACATCCAGACATACTTTCACTAAAACATGATCCAACAATAATTTACAAGATGGTTAGGTTTATATGAATTACGAGAGAGATGTTACATGGCCTCTTTTGCCTTGTTGGTAATGATGTAGCTTTCTGAAGAACATGCAGTGCAAAAGATTCTGGTTAAGACATTTCTGTGGATTATCAAACTAAGATACATGAGAATTCAGAAAGCATCTGTTGATAAATTTTTTGACTTATAACGGTGTATACATTATGAAGTCTTGTTTGCTTCTTCCATGTAATGTCTTGATTTCACTTTGTCAATGAGTTTTATTAACGTTTCAAGTGTAATTTAATTCTATGAAGTTTATTAAGCCATAGGAATGATTTGTGACATAAGGTACCACTACATGCTTAGGTTAGAAGCAAAGGTATAAACAATAGCAGTTTCTGGCTTAGATATTGTTGGTGTCTATGTCCTATAAAATTCAATACTAACCATATCTTGTACTAACCATATCTAGTTTTGTCGAATGGTTCTTAAGCTTTTCCATGTGAGAAAAATCTATATCCGGTTTTCTGTTGAACGTCCTCTTGTTCCATGGCCTGTCCAGAGAATTGCTGCTCTGCTGTCTTATTCATAAGCTGCTGGCTTCTGGTATAAAATTTTGATTTTTTTCACTTCAGGGGAGCTGCTTGATGCTGGTGTAAATCGCAGCCCCAGTGCTTACCTCAATAATCCTGCAGAAGAGCGAAAGAAGCACAAGTATGATGTTGACAAAGAAATGACTCTGCTAAAGTTTGTTGATAGCAAATGGGGTCCAGTAGGTAGTTTTAATTGGTTTGCAACTCATGGAACATCTATGAGTCGCACAAATTCCCTAGTAAGCGGAGACAATAAAGGGGCTGCTGCACGGTTCATGGAGGACTGGTTCAAGCATAAGGCCAATGAAGAAATTGACAGCGCACGAGATCTTTTTGATGCTAGTAGTGATGAAAATGGTCTTCCACGAAGAGTCTCGAATATAATATCGCAGATTGATCAGAACTGTAAGTTTTAACTTAAAGCTCTGGGTTCTAGAATTTGGGGAGTTAATATTTGCCGCATGCATAATATATTTTATAATGTGCTTGCACATGCTATTTCTCTGCAGATGATGTGTTAAAGCAGCGTGCATCGTCCTTCCAGGCTTCTGGTGGTAGGACAGTAGCAAGGTATTTTAGTGCCACACGTCATGTGCGGAGTGTGTTTAGACAGGGTACCAGGCCGAAATTTGTGTCTGCATTTTGTCAGTCCAATTGTGGAGATGTAAGTCCAAATGTGCTAGGAGCCTTCTGCATAGACACTGGACTTCCCTGTGACTTCAATCATAGCACCTGCAATGGGAAGAATGAACTTTGCTATGGACGTGGACCAGGGTAAAACTTGTGTGCTTGCTTGGTATTGTAAGTTGTAATGGTTATTCTCTAAATCTCATTATATTGAGCTGTTTAAATTTTGCATATGCAAGTTACCCTGATGAGTTTGAAAGTACCCGCATCATTGGAGATAGGCAATACAGGAAAGCTGTGGATCTCTTTAATACAGCAACCCAGCAGATAAAAGGAAGAGTGGAATATCGTCATGCCTTCATAGATATGTCACAACTTGAAGTTTCGGTTCCTTCAAATGGCGCTGGTCAAGAAGTGGTCAGAACATGTCCTGCTGCAATGGGATTTGCTTTTGCAGCAGGAACAACTGATGGACCTGGAGCCTTTGATTTCAAACAAGGGGATGATAAGGTTGCTTATATTAGGTTCTTATCATCCTTCGAGGTTAAAATTTTTAGTAACTGGTGCTGATCTACTTTAATCCATATCAGGGCAATCCATTCTGGAGGCTGGTGAGGAATTTGCTGAAAACGCCCACTAAAGAGCAAGAAGATTGTCATCATCCAAAGCCGATCTTACTTGATACTGGAGAGATGAAGGAACCGTATGATTGGGCAGTAAGCTACATTCTCATTTTCCTTTATGCTTCCCCCTTGACCCTGTTATTTATAGATGACATAAATTTCTTGAATGATGTTTGATACTGATTTCTCTCTCCAATCAAAATTTTGCGCGAGCCTGCCAAATTAATCATGTAGCAAGTTGACATAGTGACTTTATGCAACAACAGAAAATATAGCTCATAAAACCAAGGGCTTATGTACCATGTCACTATACGTAACACATAAAGCCAAGGCCATATGCACCATTTCATTATCTTTAATGAAAGAGGATGACCATAGCCTGCCCTTTTTACTTTAAAACACAATCATGTGTTCATGCACGTATACACATCAAGCAAATACATTCCTCGAATAGCTTCATGTAGACAATATATAGTCATAGTCGTGCATATCAGGATGCAAGAATGACGATTTAGCATGCAGTCACGCACATGCACATACAGTTGTAGTTGCATGCGAAAATCATGCGTTCCTATAGCTTCTAAATTAATATGTTTGACACCAGATATAAGTCTGCTTTCTAAATTCTTTAAGTGCGCTTTTGTGTTTCATTGCAAATGCCTATCTTTATCTTTTTTCTCTGTCATTAACCTTGTTTTTCTGTTGCCTGCGATTTCCCCCAGCCATCTATTCTTCCAATTCAGATTATCCAAATAGGACAGATGGTGATCCTGTGTGTACCTGGAGGTATGTATCTATTCATACTGTATTTTGTTTTCGTTTTATTGTTTCTATCCTGTGTGTACCTGGAGGTATGTTTCTATTCATACTGTATTTTTGTTTTCGTTTTATTGTTTCTATCCTGTGTGTACCTGGAGGTATGTATCTATTCATACTGTATTTTGTTTTAGTTTTATTGTTTCTATATAATTAATGTTTGATTGCTGCACAATATAATAGTCTCCTATTTTATTAGGTGGCTAACTTGTAGTTTGCAAAGCCAAGCACTGTACACAGGCTTTCCTCAATTATTATTAAGCATGGATGTGGATACTTCTTAAAAGGAACTTATTGTTTCTTGACTGGAACACTATAAGTTTACCTTTTGCCTCCACACCCTCTTTGTTGTATTTATTGAACCCATTCACCCGCTATGCTTAATTTTGAATTTTGTCTTAAGATGCTTCCTCTCACAGAATTCACAACAATGGCTGGGAGGCGTCTACGTGATGCTGTACGGACAGTACTTATTAGTAGTGGCAATGGAGAATTTGGTGACGATCTTCATATTGTTATTGCTGGGCTATCTAATTCATACTCTCAATATGTGACCACCTATGAAGAGTATCTGATCCAAAGATATGAGGTATGTAATTGATGATTTATTTAATTTTTCTGAAATGACTGAAATGACGACACAGTACCATAATTGAGAGCCAACAAGTCTTTTCTTAATCAGTGACATAAAAGCGTAATGTAGCCAGAAACCTCACTGCATTTAACATGTATATATGATTCAAAACTCAAAAATGTTAAATCTAGGTTATTATGGGAAAACCTACAAGTAGGCCGCAACATAATCCTCTGCTATAATTGTCTCGTGTAGGTAACCATATTGAGATAGAGGATTATATAAAATATTCATTACCAGAGCTCTCATCATAGAGCACCTTGTCATTTCCCTACTAATTTTATTATAAACTCAACCAAATTGGACTCTTTTTTGTTACTTTCCACATTGCGATCCTTCTTTATGGTCAAATTAAACCGCCAAAGCTCATATTTGCTAACAGTTGTCATAATTATGGGTTTACGTGCCAGCTACTGTAGATTATAACTTCAACAACACCCACATAGTAATATCTCTCTTTTTTCTTTTTTAATTTAGGGATATACTTAGTTTTTTTAATGCTTAAAGCCATACAGTAGCTTCTCAGAATTCTACATTGATTCATAATATAGTAACTGACAAGCAAACTTCTCAGGGCGCATCAACTCTTTATGGTCCACACACACTCGATGCCTATATTCAGGAGTTCAAAAAGCTTGCTGCAGCTCTTGCTGGCGGTCAAAGAGTTCCACCGGGTCCACAACCCCCGGATCTCTTGGACAAACAGATCAGTTTACTCCCTCCCGTTATCGTAGATGCAACACCCTTTGGTGTCAAATTTGGAGATATTAGCACTGATATCCCTCAGAACTCAACCTTTTCTAGGGGAAGTATAGTGACTGCCACCTTTTGGTCTGCTTGTCCTAGAAATGATCTCTTTACTGAAGGTACATTCGCCCTGGTCGAATTCTTAGAGGGAAGAGATACGTGGGTTCCGGCTTATGACGATGATGATTTCTGCGTGAGATTCAAGTGGTCGAGGCCTTCGAAATTTAGCACTCGTAGTCATGCAACTATAGAGTGGAGAATACCTGAAACTGCTGTGCTTGGTGTGTATAGAATAAGGCATTTTGGTGCTTCAAAGAGTTTGCTTGGGTCAATTAAGCATTTTACCGGTGCGTCTAGCGCTTTCGTTGTTGTTGGCTAGAGAGCTGGATATGTAATACCTATCTCTAGACATCGTATGTACTGTTTTTTTTAAAAGCCATTTGCAGGTTGTTCTTATATCCGAGAAGCCAGTATGAAAGCTCAAAGTTAAATGCTAATCTAGCTACATATATGACTAGCATTCACAAAGGCGTTGGCAAGAGTCAGATTCCATATAATCAAGCCAATTTTTTTTTTTTAAAAAAGGGAAAAAGTAAAAAGGGAAAAGGAAAAAATTGAACTATGCTTAGTATTCACCATCTTCTTCAATGTTGGGAGCCACATGGAAACGGGTGTAACCCATGTCAACCATCTTGTACTCGACAATAACGGGAAGATCGGAAGCAAGAACGATGGTGACTGTTCCAGACAACGGAGTTGCTTTGGCAAAGAAGCTCGTGTATCTCGCAGGAAAAGTTAAAAGGCAACGGGCTTCTTCGTCTCTATAACAGTAGCTTGCCCTGGGTGTTTGAATCAACAAGAAAATAAAAATAAAAATAAAAATAATTATTATGTGTATAGATTTTAAGAAAAACTCAATTTTACTTCCTTTACAAAAAATAAAAAATAAAAAAAATAAATACCACTTCTAAATGAAGTACCAAATACATTTTTAGTAAATACGTAACTACTAAAATCTTTTCTGATGGTAATAAGGGGGGAAAAGTGATGATAGCAAATGAATAGTACTACTTTGTCGACACCTTTGCTGTG